>NC_133341.1:48251023-48551023 GCF_030506205.2 Paramisgurnus dabryanus
GTCCATCCCTTTATGACCACCATGTACCCATCCTCTAATGGTTACTTCCAGCAGGATAATGCACCATGTCACAAAGCTCGAATCATTTCAAATTGGTTATTTGAACATGACAGTGAGTTCACTGTACGAAAATGGCCCCCACAGTCACCAGATCTCAACCAAATAGAGCATCTTTAGGATGTGGTGGAATGGGAGCTTCGTGCCCTGGATGTGCATCCCACAAATCTTCATCAACTGCAAGATGCTATCCTATCAATATGGGCCAACATTTCTAAAGAATGCTTTCAGCACTTTGTTGAATTAATGCCAAATAGAATTAAGGCAGTTCTGAAGGCGAAAGAGGGTCAAACACAGTATTAGTATGGTGTTCCTAATAATCCTTTAGGTGAGCCTAAGCCAAACATCCTTAGCTCCTATGAATCTTTTATGTGACGTGTCCTTCCTGCAGTGCCTGTCAAGGGTGCAAAAACACTGTTTGGAACGGGCACGTCCTGCTGCATTACTGAGGCATACATGGACCGATTGCCTGATGTTATAGATTGCCAGTGACAATGTTATAAATAATGTTCAGTTTCTTGCACAAACATTAATTTATGTTGTGTGTAATGTTTTACGAGAAAACTTATCTTGGATGACCTGATGGTGAGTAAATTAACAGCATATTTCGATTTTAAAACTAACCTTTAAATCCAGTATAGTTGCTCTGTCCTTAAATTTTACATCCAATGTAATCTCCCCAAATTTTTATTAGCAGGCTTTCATTAATATTTATGCCCTGTACTTTTGAATCAAACCCCACGAGAGAGAAAACAGCAAATGGTTTCTGCCGCCATTAGTTGTGTTTTCTATCATGGGGTTATCATGTGAGTGACTCTTAATTAATGTTTCCAGCTAGCTGCCATTGCCCTGGGCTTGGATACATATTCATGCTCCTTAAATCTTATTCTAATGTGTGGCATGTGTTGCTGTAGAGGCAGTGGAAACCAACAAAGCCTATCTACTCATTTATTTCACCCCACTGGCCTTTCAGACAAACTCTTTACCTTTTTTCTCATCTGAGTTCAGTTTTTTTGCTACTCTGCAATCCCTTGAGTTCTGAGACACTAAACAAACTTCACCAGAATATCTATACATATTTCTTGAATGGATATTAGGATGTTTTATGCATGCTTGTTTATGTGTTGAATGCATTTTTATGCATGGTAATAATCCCACGTTTTGATGCCTGTGTGAAAAGATTCTCCATATTCATTAGTTTGTTGTGCAGAACTGATGGGGTTCTGGTACAATGAGAGCCTGACAAAACCCAAAGGTGCTTTCATCTTGAATAAAATACCCTTTTAACTTGAAAGAAATGGTGAAAAGAGTTTTTGTTTGAATTGGATGATAATGATGATGAAACGATCTGCTTTCTCTTTTCTCAGATGAAATAAACTGGCCAGAGGGGGAGGATGCACCTCCAACTGATTCCCAGGAGCTTATCACCCTGCTTCTCAGACAGAACCCTCTGGAACGTCTTGGCAGTGGTAAGGGTCCTAAATTATCAACTTAAATTGTCTTTGGCGAGCACATAACAAGGACTAATGTTGGCCAGTTGGCCAAAAACTTTCATAGGGATTGCAAAGCGCATGGTTTCAATGTATGAACAATAATATCCCCTTTGCTATTTTTTTATTTAAATCAGACATATCATGAAAATCTGACTTTTTCCATGTTTAAGTGCTATAACTGGGCCCCCAGTGCTTTTATCAACTTAGCAAATGTGAAAAAGATTAACCCAGTAACTTAGTTTCGGTAAACCATTCTCTGCAAACATGTGAAAATAATGGTCATTGAAATTTGGCTCCCTCTGTGATGTCAGTAGGGGATAATACCGCCTTTTAAACTGCACTATCCAACCAGGGCGCTGGCATTTAGTGCAGAGATCAGCTCATTTGCATTTAAAAAGAAACACCCCAAAATGGCAAATTTTTGCTCACACTTACAAAGTGGCAATTTTAACATGCTATAATAAATTATCTATTTTATATTGAGCTAACTTCACATACGCACTCTGGGGACACCAAATACTTATTTGACATCTTAAATAAGTCTTGTGAATTTTTTTTATATTTAAAAATATTTTATCATCAAAAAGATGATGTTTCATTAACTCTTTCCCCACCATTGTTTAAAAAAAGGTTGCCAGCCAGTGCCAACATTTTTTATGATTTTTGCAAAAATGTAATGCCTTCCTTTTTTTGTGTTTTTGAAGCTTTGATTGTGTTTACAGTGCACAATATAACATGTGTTTATGTTTCACATGTAAAAAAGCGGTATTTTTCACACAGTTTACTTATCTCTATACCGCTGTTTTCACTGTACTAAAAACAGGCTGATGTCTCCCTTGTTCTGTGAAGTCTCTCCTTCATAAATCCGTAAAGAGGTTTTGGATTGTTTAACTTGTTTAGTGTGTTTTGATTCGACCGCAGCTTAGATTAGCCAGAGCCATTTGAGCTTAGCTGGTGACTGACGTATTCCTGTGGGCGGGGTTTAGTCAAAAGCTCTTATATTGACATCATTCAATCCGGAAGTAGAGGGCTGTAGTCCAAACCAGCCGTTTGCTGTAGGCTTTGAAAGGGGACTTCTGTTAAAGAAAATATGTTGCCTGGCAGTGAACTTTGAGCTTTATCATTTTGCAGGTATTATTTATACTCTAACGGCAACATTACACACTAACTAAAGTTTGAAAAATGGGACATTCAAATAGTCAACATTTGAATTGGATCCAACCTTTCAGGTACCCAATACCAGTTCTTGTCTTAGGACAACTTTGAATTACCTTTTTCAAACCACTTCAGATGTTGACTAGTATATATAAAGATACATTATATCAGATTTTTGATATATCAAATCTAAAAAGAACAGACCATCTGCTTTAAACAACAACAAAAAACTATTATCCTATCTTCATTTGTTTTTAAAAAGTTGAGTAAGAGCGCCACCTAGTGGATAACAGCGGAAATATGGATTGATGTAAAAACTTGTCATTGGCAGGGAAACACGTATACTCCGTGAAATATAGATATATTGTCCATTGTTTACATCAGTTTTCACATGCATGTCTTTTAATCGAATATAACACTTGTATATGAGATTACACTCGCATTCAAAACTAGCGGTCAAACTTGTTTGTAAAAGTAGGCGAGAGTATAATACATAATATCCAAACAGCGCTGTCAAATATCGTGACATCATCTGACTCGCTCGTTCCTCCAATGACTTCATGGAAAATATTGATAGACAGAACATGTAGCCAATTAGATAAATAATCCAACGATCTTTGTGTGACGTTTTATTTCCTGGTGTGAATACGGCATTTTATACGCTTATATAAGGATAAACAATAAAAAGAACGAACGTGTATGCATGTAAACAAAAGACTTTTATTTTGGGGCTGACTGGCACTTAGAAAAGCCACTAGTCTTACAAAAACTCTTGCAAGAACCTCATTTTTGGGCCTATTGACTTCAAACGTGAAATATAACTTCTTTAGACTTGTGGCTTTGGCATCATTACATTTCTAGGTTTCACACACATATTTATCATTAAGATTTTTAGTATTAAAAAAGATGTTATGCAAAAAAAAGTAAAACAATGTACTTCAGCCTCTCTAACTTTTTTAATTTTTATCTTAAAATAATTTTGAAACCTGGAAAACGAAGCTAAAAGTGTCTTCTATCGAATGATACCACAGTTATGCTTATACTATAAATGGTTTAGTTAAGTGCTTTTCAAGAGGTTTACATTTTCACTGAATGTTCTTTTTATTTTGTAGGATAATTAAAAAAGACTTCATCTTTAGTTTTCACAACTAGGTCACCTAATGTGTTTTAGAAAATAAACAGAATAGAACATACATTACAGTTTTTTAGTCAGTGGCAGGTTTAAAAATGACTTTTAAAAGTAACACACAAATCTTAGAAATACCAGGGATTTTCGGCACATGACAAAAAATGATAAACATAAAATCTATTCAAAACCCATACATGTGTCCTGCTGCAGTCCTTGCTATTAGTGTTTCCTATTATTGTATGCAGATAATTTATAGTGACACCTGGGCTGTACATAAGGCCAGCATCCTGTCACACAAATAAAATCAAAGCAGGATGTTTTCACCAGAACTAACACAGTCCAGCTCTCCATTCAGCCTTTAAAGCAGACATTATACTGCTGGTCATTCACAAGAAATTGCATTATTTATGTCTGTGATACACCTAAGAAACGACAAAACAAAGTAGTTTTCCATTATTTGGATTTGGTAGAGACGGTAAACTTTCTGACCTCTTATTGTGTTAAAGGATTTTCTTTATAAAATTTAGATGTAAAACTTTACCACTTAACAAGTGAACGTATACGCTCGAAAGTTTTTATTCACTTGTACAAGCTGCCTATTGCAACATCAAATATTTTCCACTATCCTAATGTTTCTGTTCTCAGTACATGAAAAGATGCAGTTCAGTGCAACAAAATTACAACCAGTCAAGACATTTTTGTATAATATGTACGGTATGAAATTAGGTTTTTTACCAGTGATATTGCACTGTGTGGGCATGGTTATTCAACACTACACCACAGAAGTAAAAATGAAGCAAAAGACAGTACCTCCTCCCACTTGTTGTTGTTCCAGTTGTGGCTGGTTAGGACAAAAAAACAGATTAAGATCAAAGAGATATGATTTATCACTTGATTATCATTGCACCTTGTCAGTTTAGCACACAATGAAATAATATGAGGATGAAATTTGATTGGCTGTGTGTATTCCAGCAGGAGGGGCATATGAGGTCAAGCACCATCAGTTTTTTCATAGTCTGGACTGGAACAGCCTGCTGAGGCAGAAGGCAGAGTTCATACCTCAGCTTGAGTCTGAGGACGACACCAGCTACTTCGACAGTAAGTGACAGCCTGACATTAATTGCAGGGGTGAAGTCATCGCCCTTCACAGTTCATGCACGCAGGGCAGGGCTCAGAGCCAGTGCCTATCCCTGTATTTGTTTATTATATTTAATAGGAGGTTTAGATGTTCCAATGCAATTTTGCATGTGACAGTTTGGTGACGATTAGTTTGTTTGGTTTGGAATGATTTCAACAATTTGCTTTTATCACTGAATTGTTTTTCAGTGCCTAAATGATTTGAACACATTATTGTCATTGTGTTAATTTCTAAAATTCATTGTTGGTAGATTTTTATATACAAGATGTACAGTGAGAGCTGAAACTAAAGGAATAGTTCAAATAAAATACTTTTTTTCAAGAGCTCATTCTGCACAAGATCCATTATAACACATACTACAATAATTTAATAAAAATGTTTCAGAACTTGTATAGGTACATGCATAAAGCACTTACTAAATACAATCACATTTTTGTATTTCATGGAAAAGGCTACATTTAGCACTTTTCTATAAAATAGATTTGAATCTTGACCAATAGCTGTCAAAATCTAAAGAGTATTAATAAAGCCATAAATGTGGAACGCAAACAGAATTAATGAATTGAATTTACCTGAGAGCACATCGACATCACAACACAAAGTGACACATTTTCTCTTTTTACTTTCAGCACGATCAGATAGGTACCATCACTTAGAAACTGAGGAGGAGGACAATACCAACGAAGAAGATTTCAACGTGGAACTGCGTCAGTTCTCTTCCTCCTCACACCGGTTCTCTAAAGTGAGTCTCTCTATGTTTGTCACACAAATTTCTGTGTAATATATAGTCAGTTGTCATGATGTGCAGAATCGTTCACCCTCTGTAACCACCAAATATCCTATAGGGTTAAACTGAAGTCTGAAACAGCACTACTATCACTGTCTCCCTCTGGCATCCATCTCTGCTCATAGATCTGTGTCTTTACCACAGTCAGAGGATCTATGTCTGAACAGCAGAGTAAAGGCACAGAGTAAAGTGCAGAACTTTGGTGCAATGCAGTATAGGTTGATTCTAGAAACTATCAGGCACAGTAAAGGCCGTGTCACACGGTACGCGGCAACCGCGAGTGTTTAATTATTTTTCAATAGGAGACGTGTGGAAAGTGGCAAAACGGTGGTGGTTACAGAGGTGGAGCGGAGTTGGTCCACAAGCCTTGCTCATGCACCCAAAATCCTGTCCCTTCTCCGGACATAGCACTTCATGGCAGGCGCCGTTGAAGAAACACAAATTTGCACTAAATGCTGCACAAAACGCTTCCAATACAAGAGAAAAGCTGAAGCCGCTCGGCGATTTTGCCGTGTACCGTGTGAAACCGCCTTAAATGTATCTGGGTGAAAGCTGATATAGTCTGGGGAAAATAAAAAAAAATTGTCTGGTGGTTCTCAAAATGTCAAATGTTACATTTGAGGAACTTCCTGTTCTATCCTGTCAATTTTTTTATGTGTGTTGCTATGACATAAGCACTATTTGTATCACTCAAAGAACAAACCTTGTAGGTATTAAACTTCTGCAAAAAAAAACATTTTAATTGTTTCAGGATTGACATATCTGTTGAACCACATTTGATACTTTTTCTAAAGAGTTTAGTGATGCATATACATTCTGCTTGTGTATGTAGGTGTACAGTAGTCTGGATCTGTCACGAGGTCAGTTGGAGGAGAAAGGAGAAGAAAAGAAGACTGACAGTCCACTGACCGTAGACTCCTTGAGCTGGACTCCAGACTTCACTGAGATGTACGTAACCAGAAGCAATCCTTTATCATCAGGGCTATTCATCTCCAGTCCTAGAGGACCACTGTCCTGCAGACTTTACTTCCAACCCTGATCTAGCACAGAATTACTTAAAAAGACCAGGTTTATTTGGTTAGTAGGAGGTAAACTCTTTGGGAGAGTTGCCCTCCGAAACCAGAGATGAATAGCTGTGCTCTGCATAAAGAATAATCCTATAACCAATAATACTTAATAGTATGGTCTCCTCAGTTCCTGAATTTGGGCCCTGTTGATTAACTTCAGTAAGTGGCCAGATCATCTATTTAGAAAGGACTTTCTATTTTGCTTTTTAAAGAATTGTTCTTGTTACTCATCTTCAGCCCCTCCCTCTCTCATTCATCTGACACTGAGAGCACCAGTCTGAGCAGATGTTCGGGTCTCCTCCCCAAGTTTGCCATATCTGCAGAAGTAGAGGATGGCGAGGGCTCCCTGGCTCTGGAAGACCCCAGTAAAGTGACTTTTAGTATTGGGGAGTTGCCTCAAGATGATCCTGATCCTGCTACACCCTGTAGCACCATCAGTAACTCCACCCTGTCAGGTACAGCACATGTGAATGGACATTGAGTCTTTTCACACAATTCTGTCTTTATAAATTAAAAATATGTGATATAACTGGGCCCACATGGAATCTGCACAGATTTTTCAGCAGGGTTTTGGCAAAATTCAGTGCATGCCAAGATATAGAACTGGACTTTTTTTAAAAACTAGATTTAGTGTTTTATCTGTGTGAATCTTTTTTAATGTGCTTTATTACTGATCACTGTTTTGTTTTAATTGTAATCAAATCCTCTTTCACACTCTTTGAGTAGGCAGTTTTTCCGAGCACCTGGACCAGGTGCCCTCAAGGGGAGAGGGAGTTGAGAGTCCAGACAGCTGTAAGCCTTCCTGTGATACAGCCACCTTCCTGAGCACTCCCAGAACTGAGACCACAGACAAGCAGTGTGCCATCAGCAAAGTGCCAAAATCAGTGTCTACCAGTGCCCTGTCTCTCATGATCCCTGGAGGTCAGTGTGTGTAGTTATGCATGTTGCTATGTATCTGTGTGTCTGATGTTGTCTCTGTCAGAGGTTCCCATTATTATGATGGTAATACATTGTATAATTGTTTTTTGATTTATTATATTAAATTAATTTCTTACTTTAACTGTAATTCATTTTTAAAAGTCAATCTTTCTTTTGCTTTACAGATTTTGGTGTATCCCCATTAGCAAGTCCTATTTCTCCATACTCGTTGTCATCAGACCCATCCTCCAGAGACTCCTCCCCCAGCCGAGACTCCTCTCTCTCTGGTGTCAGCTGTCGACAGCCAATCATCATTCACAGCTCAGGAAAGAAATTCGGTTTCACCCTGCGAGCGATCCGGGTCTATGCCTGTGACAGTGATGTTTACACGGTTTATCACATGGTTTGGGTAAGAGTGTATCTTTTTTTACAGCTCAATTCATAGCTCATAAGAAAGATTTCCTAATCAGTTGACCTTTCGCTAAGCCCCACCCCTCGAACGAAGATGAGCCAATGACAGTTGCATTGGGTATCAGTTGCACTGGGACTGGAACTTGGACAACTGCGGGTTTCAGCAGCATAGAAAAGCATTGTAAAATCATAAGCTTAAAATTTTTTAAAATTTAAAATTGTGTTCATAAAAAACAAGACAATGCATGTCCATGTACAATATAGCAATAATTGAGTAATGATTTGTAATAAATTATAAAGGCCTATTTCATCATGTGCACACTAGGGCTGTCACTTTTTATTCGATGTTCGAATATGCATTCGAACATGACGTGAAATATCCGTATTCGAACTATAAATAAACCATCCGGTTTTTAAAATGCCATGTGTAGCGCATTTTTTACAGTAACACCTCGTAATAGGAAGGAGGCTGAGAGTGAGACCGACGACTGCAACTGTGCGCAAGAGAGGGAATCAAATTGGACCAACATGAACCTAATGTGCATGTCAAGATAGAATTATAGTTTGTATATAAAATGACATATAACACTGCTATAAGTGTTAAACATTATAGCAGAATACAAAACTTGCGTTAATACGTTCGCATTATGAAAATAGCATGTATGAAGATAATTTCATAATTTTTACAACGCAATGTAAACTTTATATTAAACAACAACAGCATTTGGCTTGTAAACGGATTTTAAATGATCATGTGCTGACTGTCGCGAGTCACATAGAAGACAGAGTCAAGTGAGATCTGCTTAACTTACCGGTAAGTTTAATTTCATCTCAAGTATCAAAGGGTTTGTGCTCTCTATCATTGAAAACGGGCAAGCAAACAGCACGCGCAGGGTTAATGTACTTGTCACTGATGGCTCACAAACGCGCAGGATAGGCTATGTATGTATGTGTCCTTGTTGTCAATGAGATTACTTCTCACAAACACGCTCAAGCACGGGATATGTGTGCTTGTCAATGACGGGCATTAAATCCGCAGAATTCCGCGGGGTTTTCTGCCGAAATCTGCGGGCGCGAATTCCGTTTGGGCTCCTACTCCTGCTGCTGTCCAGGTTGTCACGTTGTCTGTAACTGAATCATTTTTTTGTAAACTTCTGAATCAAGTTTTGTATTCATAAGTTAATAACCTGCTGTTTCAAACATTAAGTAAAAAGGTAATCCAGACAGCCCAGTTTCAGTTTATGACTGTCACTGTTAATAATTTTGTGACTGAATCTCCATTACGGTGGGTTTTGATGCGCGCCGGGGGGGGGGGTGCCCAGATATTCGAATATATTCGGATAAATTGCATGATATTCGAAATCCGTTCGAATTTGATTTTTCTCAAAAGTGACAGCCCTAGTGCACACTGTAGTATAGACCCTTTTAACAGCCCACGTGATCAAATAGTTGCGCGCACTTTTTGGCAACGGAAGTGGTGTTGTTTCCCAGTGGTTCTAACGTACACGGATCTGGTAGCCCGATACCATTCAATAAACTCAACTTTTTAAAACGACATTCTGCTGATTCTCGCCATACTTCCGTTGCCAAAATACGTTGCTATGTCATCATTGTGTACAAACAGTAAAAGGGTTTATAGGCCCTCTGCTTATAAACCTGGTTTGGCTTTTGAGAAAAGATTGCCCACCCCTGTATTAGATGATTAATACAGTGTGGAATGGGTTTGTGGACCTACAGTATGATACTTCAATGTGGATCAGGCTATACAGCAAACTAAGCTACGGACGAAACCTTGTTTTGCTCAGCAACTGGCACAACTGAACCTAGTTGGTACAAAAACTGAAATGAACATGGAAGAACAGGGATTCAGTTGTAGCGTTTTTCCATCTTGTCTGGTTGGCACACAGTGTTAAATAATAAGCGTATAAAGCTTTTTAACTGTGCTTTGTTGTTGTAATTTTAATTTTTGGGTCTGTTTGGTATCAGAATGTAGAAGATGGTGGACCTGCTCATAAGGCTGGTCTTAAAGCTGGAGATCTGATCACTCATGTGAATGGAGAAACAGTTCATGGTCTGCTTCACACTGAGGTGGTGGAACTACTGCTGAAGGTACAGAAACAAGCTGCAATAGTGCAACCACAACTTTTGTGTTTCTTTTTCGTTTTGTTTTATAGTAAGTCTTTAGACAAAGATGCCTTTATGTCATTTTGCAGAGTGGAAGTAAAGTTGCAATATCCACAACCCCCTTTGAAAACACTTCAATCAAAACTGGTCCAGCAAGAAGAAATAGTTACAGAAGCAAAATGATTAGAAGAACCAAGAAGCCCAAGAAAGAGAAAACACAAGAACGGTATGAAAGAGAAATAAAGTCTCTATAATAGTGTAAGAACACTAGCAACATCTTTGTCAGTGCCACTAGAGGTAGCTGTTGTGTCAGGATTTTGTACAGTGGCTGGGTGTATAATGGAATAAATGTGTTCTGCACTATTGGGTCTTGGAAAACTTGTTCATTTTGGTGGGACCAATTAGACTGTGGTGGGCTTCAACAGTCTATGTGATTAATGGGAAGTCTTATGTTTCACATTTGGTTATTATAAATGTTTGAGTCAAGAAATAAGTAATAAAAATTTGTTGATATTTTTCTAGTTCTACTTGTTACATTAGATTTAAAAGTTGAATCAAATTGTGAGGAAAAAGTATATCACAAATGTAGTAGGTAGTCCAGTTTTTGCATGAATGTTGTACATTTGTTCTCTTAATATTTTCTGTCATTCTAGACCAGTGGTGGGCACTCCGGGTCCTGGAGGGCCACTTTCCCTGCAAAGTTTAGCTCCAACCCTAATCAAACACACCTGAATGTCACCTGTGTTTGATTAGGGTTGGAGCTAAACTTTGCAGGACAGTGGCCCTCCAGGACCAGGAATGCCCACCCCTGTTCTAGACATTGTAATATTCTGTGTTTGTTTTTAATTAATATAGTGCTGTTGTATTTGCTTCTCTTCAGGCGACGATCAGTATTCAAGCGGTTTGCCATGCAGCCTTCTCCACTTTTACACACCAGCCGCAGTTTCTCATCACTTAACCGGTCGCTGTCATCAGGAGAGAGCCTGCCTGGATCTCCCACACATAGCCTCTCACCACGCTCCCCAACAGCTGGCTTTCGTCCAACACCCGATTTTACTCAGTCAGGTTAGCGTGGCTTTTATTTGTCACATGATGATTTGCCAACTCATGCACTTCTTTGCAATTTTCTTTTGAATGTAAATCATCTGAATGCAAATAATTTTAATAAAAGATTATTTAAGCTTGGCAATTTTTTTCTTGCAGGTGGCACTTCATCACAGAGCAGTTCCCCTAGTTCCAGTGCTCCTAATTCACCTGCAGGCTCTGGTCACATCAGGCCCAGCACTCTGCACGGTCTGGGACCTAAACTCCCGGGACGTCTCCGACAAGGTCGACGCAAATCGGCAGGCAGCATTCCCCTTTCTCCACTGGCTCGCACACCCTCCCCAACCCCACAGCCTCAGCCGACATCTCCACAGCGTTCACCATCTCCCTTACTGAGTCACACATTGGGAACCACCAAAACCTCTCAAGCTTTCCCTGGCAAGATGCATTCGCCTCCCACCATTGTCCGTCATATGGTGCGACCTAAGAGTGCCGAGCCTCCTCGATCCCCACTATTAAAACGAGTGCAATCAGAGGAGAAGCTTTCTCCCTCATATGCTGGAGACAAAAAGCATTTATGCACCAGAAAGCACAGTTTGGAAGTGACCCAAGAGGAGGCTCAAGGAGAAGCCTCATGTAGGTGGGAGCATACCCCACCATGTACAGAGGATAACAATTCATGTGAGCCACCTGCCATTACTCGAGTGAGGCCGGCTGAGCAGGGCTGCCTAAAGCGGCCTGTGACTCGCAAGGTTGGTCGGCAAGAGTCAGTAGAGGACTTAGACAGGGATAAGCTGAAGACCAAGGTGGTGGTGAAGAGGCATGATTGGGCTGAGCGACGGGACTCTTTGCAAAAACAAGACACCATGCAAGATGTGGAAGGTCCTATTTGTTCCCTCACTACTGAAGATAAGGAGTGGGGTGTTCTAGCGAGAACCAGTACAAGAACCCAAACTTCCGAATCGCCTTCACTGGACAAGTCTACTAATGCTAGTTTGAAGGATGTGCTGTACAAAAAACTAAACCCAAGAGTGTGTGAGAGCATAGCAGAGTCTGCAAGCAGTGGGGACTGTGCTTCACTGTTAACTGAGAGATCATCTTTATGCCAACCCGACAGACAGCTGTCTAGGACAATGAAGGAATGTATTAAACCAGACAGGTTAGATTTTAAAGCACCCAACATTGAGTTTGCTAGAAAGAGACAGTCCTTTGATGATAGGGAAGACTCCTTGTGTCGCATTTCATCTAGTGTTCACGAAAACATTCATTTCAACACCACCAGGTCCAAAAGTCTTCAGTTGGATTCTGCTATGGCTTTAGAACATGTAAAAGGGGGAATGTGCAACATTCACAGTGCTTCTGAAATGAGTGCTGGGACTAAGCTATTCAGCGGCAGAGGTGAGAGTGCAGTAGAAAAACTTCAGATGATTGCCTCCTCCGAAGGTCCCATCAGGAAAACCTCTTCTGAATACAAACTGGAAGGACGGCTTGTGTCATCTTTAAGACCCCTGGAGGGAACACTAGACATCGGCCTGCTTTCTGGCCCTCGGGTGTCCAAGACTGACACATGTCTCTCTAAAATGGCAGACAACTTTAGTGAAAGTACTATATTGGCAGGAGATCTGTGTAGAAAACCGATAATTCCACAGAGAGGGCCACCAGGAATGCTTAATGCTAAGGACAATGTGAATTTAAACTGTAAAACAAATTCAAAAGAAGAATCCACATCCAATAAAGACTCTATTATTAGTCCTGCTTGCAGTGAAGATTTTCATGACAGAAAGTTGCAAAACACACCCCCTAAAGTGGAATCCCTGGATGTAAATGTAAAGTCAGAGAGTAGGCTAAAGACCGCTCAGGAGATTAGGGCTGCACGACACTGCACTCATTTTGCATGTGGGAAAACACCTTCTATCAGAGAGGTAAGCAATGAAGACCAAGAAGAGGATATGGAAAACTGTGAGGAGGCATTGGAAAACCAAAATGAAGTTAAAAAAATTAAACTGATAGACTCTACCAAAACTAATGAACCTGACAAGTCCCCAGTTTCCACTATTGTGAAACCCCAGCTCATCTGTATTCAGCAAACCCCAGCAGCAACTTTTGATTTTATTGGGTTAATCGAAGCACCATCCACTTCAAATTCAGGGTCTACAAAAAAGGAAATCCTACCAAGCAAAAATGAAGACAAGCCAGCCAATTCAAAGAACACTGCAAAGGATGTAGAGCAGATTTATCAATCAAAAGATGTTATGAGCAGTACAGTTGGGACATCAAACCCACCCTTGACTGTGAAGCAGAATCATTTAAACAGAAAGGACAAGGTCAATATCACAAAAGACTCTCTTGACTTTACTGCAAAGCGTCTTCATGATTCTATGGGAGATAAGCCAGTAACTACAATACAAAGCATAGACAACAATTTAGAGACTTTGCACAGAGACAGAACAGATGGCACACCAATTACAGTTGCTGGCTCAGAGCAGGTTAACACGGAGACAAAAAACAAGAAAGCACTCATCCCTCAGGATTTATCTACGGCTCCCTCTGTCTCAACATCACAAGAAACCGCTGAAGCCCCTTTTGTTAAAAGCCCATTGTCACCCAAGTCTACCCTTCAAAGAAAAGCTGCTCTATCCTCAATTGTTGCCCCACTAAAGGCCATGCCTGTCACTGATGCACAATCCCAGGTCTTAGCAAGCACCAACCGTCAACTGTCTGGATTGGCAGAGGTAAAAACAACCACCATCCAAGATTTACAGTCCGAACAAACATGTGCCAAAGTGGAAAGCTCTGGGAGTTTGGCAAATGGACAGACGATGAGTAATTCAGTTCAGTTTTCCAAACAAATCTCTGAAAAAACACAAAATGCAAGTAAAAAATCCAGTCCGACAGTAAAGGATCTCAAAATCATGGAAGCACCAGTGGAAAAAACGGGAGATAAGTTAACAACTAAAAATGACCTAAAATGCAGTGGGAAAGAGACAATAGTCTCTGCAACTGAAGTTTCAGTGTGTCAAAAACAAGAATCGCTTGTTAAAAGTCAGGTATATGCTAGTTGCACACCAAAGCTGGACACTGGTGTAAGCCCACCAAAGACTAAAAGTTGTGTCATTACTACAGGAGACACTGTGCATGTGAAGTCAACACTTAAAGCTGAAGAAAAGCAGAAATTTAAGAGTGCTGTTGGTGCAGACAGCCTGAAGGCCAGTAAACAAGCTATGGATGGAACAGGGACAGGTCCAGAACAGACTTCAATAAAACGCCAAGAACCGTCTGATAGCTCTTTATCAAAACAAACTCCTTTGAGTTCCAAAAACAAGCCCAGAGTAGACTCTCCACTTGTTACGCAATCCATTGGTAAGACATCTGAGGACAAGGCAAAGCTAGAAAACAAGGCACAGCCTTTTGTTAAAGACACCGTAGTAAAACAAAAGGAGCAGAGAGAGTCAGTCTTGTCTACACCTAAAGTCCAACCCCAGAAAGAGATTTGCAATGGTTCTCAAGGTGGATCTGGGTCAGTGTTGCCTATACCAGCTGTTAAAATTCTTGTTTCAAGTGGGGTCCCTTTAGGTAAGGGCAGTTGTGCCACGGATGAAATAGTTGGAGCTTCCTCTAAGGAGCAAATGAAGCCTAGAATTGAGGTTCAGAGATCAGAAACGGTCAAGGTCTCCAACGCAAATGATGTTGTTGGAACTACAGCTATGTCCAGTCCTGAGCCTAAAAATATCTCCAGCGAGTCAAAGGTAACTGATAAATCAATTTCGTCCAGCCGAAAAGAGCAAGTAGAAAAGAAGAAAAAAGAACACTGTCAAGAAACAATATCAGCACCAAAAACTTCTCGTAAAGACTCCCCGAAAGGTGCAGCGTCGGCAAAGGATAATGCCACTTCTGAAAAAGATGTAGTACGTTCAAAACAAACAAAAGATTTGCCGTGTGGTTCTACTTGTAAAAAGTGCTAAGTTATTGTATTTGCCAAGGTTATTGACAAGGACTATGAGGATATTAACATCTTTTTTTTTGTCTGTATGTTATATCATCAAGCCTTCCTATTTGCGGACCGGTGAAACTGTTACTTTGGGTTTTCACAAGAAATCAGAGGGATGAATTTGTGTTGTTTGTAATCTGTAATGCTCTGTTTATATAACTTTGTCTAAAAAAAGAGTGTAGGCTGAATGTAGACTTGTTTTGCTGCTGATTTGTGGTCACTTTTTAGATCAAGCAAAAGCGCCAAAATTAGTCGTTATATTGTGTTGCGGTGTGATGTAACAAGTGGCGTGTGCAATAATTATGGAGTGCCGATGCTTTTTTAAAGCTCAGCAGTGCCAATTTGGGTTGAGTGGGGAGAAAAGGCACCTAAATTTTAAGCTAAAGGTGCATGTAGACTGCTCGTTTAAACTTAGTTACCATGTATTACACAGTTTTCTGATGTATTTAAAAACTATATTCAGAAAATATATGTAGCAATGGTGCTAATAATGTGGCTTACACTCCGCAAGTAGAAAACTCACTACTACTATACTGAAATTTTTGTTTTGTTTTGTTTTGTGTGGTTCAGAGTTTCGTTTTGGGTAGTGGTGCACAGAAGGAAAGCACTTTGTCCTGTGCTTCTCACCTGGAACTATTTTATATTGGAATCATCTAATGGTTCTGGAATCGTAGTGGAAGGGGCCTTAGGGTTTTTTGGGAAAATGTGACTTGCTGTTCTTAGCAGGTTATGGTGAAAATCACATTCCTTTCACATACATTTCTAAGGGTTCATTTTTATGCAATATATTGTAAATACAGCAGCGTTAAATGTACAGAAAGGGTTGGGGGGGAAATGAGTGTTGTATGTTTTATATGTATGTATTTTGCTATGTCATAATATGTTTGTAAACTGTACTTGATGTTAGTCTCCTAGTGTTGTCATCTGCTCAGTAATTCTGCTGAAATGGAGTCTATACTAGAAGAAGAAGAAGATTAGTCTCACTCGGTAATGGAAGTGTACTTGAAGTTTCACTGAGGTATGTCGGGGATAACCACAGGCATTTTCAAAAGTGTATTTTAAGTGATGCAGCAGAGTTGCTCTCCGAATGTTCTCTCAATCGTCATGCTTGATGTCGCTAACAATGAAATCATGTATATTTACTTTAAAACAGGGACAACGCAAATGTAGCACATTATATAAAAGGCAAGTTTCACAAACTGAAGGATGACCCTATGGTTAAAGTTTGCTACTATGTAGATAATATTTACCATCTGTTTCTAGCATTTAGGGCTAACATTTGCCATTCAGTATCAAGAAACATGATGTACTTCCCCTGGTTTGGTTGAAAGGGCTTATACGGGGAATTATTAAATGTGCTTTAGTGCTTTTGTTGTATGTCAGGGCTTGTGGCAAGAGTTTCACCACATGTTCCTCATGTTCAGTCAATTGCTAATCTACTCATATGCAAAGTACAAAACTTACAAATGGTGATCGCATATACTTAAATGCATTTGTGCTGTAACTTCACACGTCTGGTATAAAATAATGAATTAGTGGATTTCTTTCATATCAAAGACCTTCATATCAAACTTTCAAAGCTATCATTAGGTTAGCACAGTGACCATTCCAGTTTACCAATGGTTCCTAATAGAGGCATCAAATACTAACTTAAAGCAAAGCAACCGTATATCTCAGCCAATGTCAGTACACGTATATCGCTGAACATGTAGGCTATATTACAGTATGTTATTAAAGTACTTTAATAAAGTGTTTAATGTAAGCAAAGAGCATATTTATAGGAGCTGGTCACACAAATGTACTTAAGTATCTAAATAACGGAAATGCACCATGATAAGAAAAGCTAGAGACTGAATTTTCTGTTCCTCGTAGACTTTACTATGTAGCTTAGGAAGTCTAGAGAGATCCAGTGCACCTTATGACTAAACAAGATGCTTATTGGGCTTTCGGGCAAAGATCCTATAGGCGTGCATAATACGAACTTTAACAATTAAGATTATGAATGTTTTTTAGAGCATATGAATTGTCTGTTATCGAATATCGACAGTATTACCATGACTAAACCCAGACATTTGTTTTGTTGGTATTGCTTTTTGTTCGTCCCCTGCCTTCTCTGAAAATTGATGTTTAAATCCTTTAAAAAGCACATTAAATGTTTGTTTACAGCTACTTCATGGATGTATATTATGTACATTGTGTTATTTGCCAAATTAATGTGCCGTCACAGGAAATAACGCTGTGATCGATGTGTGTGTGTGTATGTGTGAGTTCCTCTTAGCAGACACTTGCTGTTAAAGACTGCCGGTGTGGTAGCCTGTTTCTCGTCTTTCCGGTTTAATACGTTCTTGCTTGTTTCCAGGCGTTTTCTTTCTTCTCTATGTGTGAAATCAGTGTTTATATAGATGACCCTGCTTATCATCGTCTTTTAGGATCTGTGCAATAAGAGATGTGATTTTGAGTTTTGTACATCACCCACAAAAAGCTCTATGGATGTCATAGATGTTGTATACTATACAAATATTTATACTTCTAAAGTTGTATAATACTGAAAATAAAAAGGCATGTGAAAATGACTGTTTCATGATTTATTATATAAAATATTTTTCATTTGAATTGCCAAGCTCAAACAAAAATATCTAGCAGACAATGCACAGGGTTAGATATCTTCGATTCGGAAAATCTATTTTAGTAGACGGCTGTCAGAGGCATTTCACGTTTTGTGGTGGACAGTGATTTTGAAAATTTTTAACTAACTAGTCTATTTGATTTACAACATGAAAGCAGATAGTAAGAGAACACCAATGTTTAAAGGTTCCCAGCAAGCAACATCCATCATTGCACTGTCTAGGTCAGTGGTTCTTTTTTGGCGTGCAGCACCCCTTGTATATGGTGCATCCCTTCATGGACCCCCCAAAGAAAATTAAACATTCTAAAGCTTAAAATATGAAGTATAAAACTGCCCATTCTGGTTCTTTATTCTGATTGGTTGAAACGCATTTAAAGCCGTGATAAAACACCCCGGTAACCCCACGGTTCAGACCGCATTACATAAGTATCACTGCGCCACTGTAGCTACGTACTAATTTATGGAAATAAACACAGTCTTTAATCATATTTTTATTTTTCTACAATTGCACAATTAATGGCGATATCCAGATAAATGTCAATAAATATTGTTGAGTTGTAACGATCAGCCCTATCAGCTGAGTTACAAATAGTTAAAAGGGGTCAGATCTTACTGTGTGAGGTCAAAACCATGTTAAAAGGATGACAAACAATTGAAATGAAATTAAATAAGTGTATTTACAAGATCACAATGAACTTAAAGCAACACATTAAAACTTAAGGCTGTTATATTAAAAGACAGGAATACAGGAAAACCAAACCTAAAACAATCTAAAAGTTCAAGCGTGTTAAAAGTCCAAATGTGCAAAGTGTTCTCCAGTGTATATACAATCCAGTGATAGTGTAATCCACAAAAGATGTCTGGAAGGGTAAATCCACAATAAAAGAAACTCCTCAATCCAGCAGTGGATTAGCTTTAGCATATGCTACCCATGTACTCTATGCTACTTCCTTTTATAGTGTTACTTGTTTCCTGTCATGTTATCACTCACATGACAGGTGAACCATATCGAAATAAAAGACGTACCCACAAATTAAAAGTAAGAGATAAATATGGAATAAAATGGCTTAAGACTACATGTAAAACCTATTTAAAACTCAAATATACTTAAAATCATAAAAGATATATATTGAGCAGTTAAAACATGAGTCTTGTGTGGCAGTGTCACAGAGTCATCTCCTCAATAAAGAGAAAACATTCCCTGAGGAGTTTGTACATCAAAACTGTATTTCCACTTTTATCCACTGGGTGGCGATCTTACCCAACTTAAACACTGATGCATTCACTCAACACTAAAAACACAGTGGCTGCGTCTGAAACCGCATACTGTATAGTAGGTACTGAGTTAGATGAAGTACCTACTTACTTGGCCTAAAACAGTAGGTACTGTATAGTATGAATCCTGGTAGTATGAATGAGATATCAGCGCGAAAACAGCCGCATGCCTCTTCTTCTTCGTTGGTTAACTCCTCTCCCGGGGCATCATGGGATAGTGAAGCATCCATCGCATGCACACTGCAAAATCTAACCGGAAGTAGTAGGTCATCCGGGTACTTTTCGCATACTGTTTTTCGAATATTATGTATTCGGACATACTACTCGCCTACTGCTTTTCGCGTACTATATAGTACGAAGTAGGCGGTTTCGGACGCAGCAAGTGTAAGTTTGATCAGGTTCTTAATGTGATCTCTTACAAAAGTTCTTCACAAAAATGGAATTATCTCAACTTTTAGCTGAAAATTTGAGAGGTGATAAGTGAACAAAGGAAGTAGGATTAAACTTTTTTTAAGTGGAGCGTCTGTTCTTTCATTTTATATTTTGTGTTTATTTAAATAAGATAATTTTTTTCTGGAAGGCATTAAACTGAAACTGGGTGGCAACTTAAAAAAAAAATGCTGATAAGCAAAGAGTTAAGCATGCTTCCAAGCATATTTGATCATCACTTCAACAGTTGCATGATATAAATGTTAATTTATAAATTAGATGAATGTTGATTTATGAAGATAAACATTACAGTCTTTCATTGTGTCTTTGCTGCGTCTGTGTTGGTTGGGAACTACGCTCTGTTGCAGCCACACTTGAATCTGAGGAACTACTTTGTTTGGCGGAAGAGTAATATTTGTACTATTATAATTACAACTTATTTGTGTTTTAGTTATGAAATCCTGCTATGCATATGAAGTAATCGTTTAATAAAAGCAATAAGCCCCACGAAGCAGTGAAGTTACAGTGCATTTTATAACAGCTAACGGGGGTTTAGGCACTCTGCTTCATGTCGTGCCTAACAACGCCCCTTAGCTGTTATAAAATGCACTGGTAACCCACTGCTGCTTGGGACTTATTGCTTTATTAAGCAAACATTAAATGATACAATGTATAGCTACTGGCTAGTAGCCTTATTTTTCTGAGGTTTAATTATTAAATTTAAGATAAATTAATGTATTTGTAATTTAATAAAATGTAAAACTGGGGGCCCCCTGGCACCATCTTGCGGCCCCCAGTTAGAGAATTAGTGGGTTAACTACACTATTTAAAAGGTTTGTTACAGCAATGCTTTAGAGGAACCATTTTTGGTTCCTCAAAAAACCTTTCTGTCAAAACTTTTTTATAGAACTATTTCTTACATGTTTTATAATCTTCAGATTTTAAAGGTTATTTATAGAACCATTTAGCCACAAATGGCTAGCACCTTTATTTGAAGAATGTATGGACCCGATACAGTCCGTCTTTGTCTAACCCACTTCTAGCCAAAATACTTGAATTAGAATTTAGTTACATGTTGAAAATAACTTGCGAGATGTATGATCATGTAAACAAAGTCATCTGTGATTATTGTGTTTGGTTTCATGTATTTATTTATTTCATTTATTTCTGGGCTATGGTTATACATTTATTAAATTTTCACAGACAGCCCAAATGTTGCTTGTTTTAGCCTAGATATCTGGGCTGTGTCATTTAAACTCAAAACCGTTTGCTGGATTATGTAGTTTGCATGTTTATAATAGTGTGTAGCTTGTATATCTTTTCCTAATTCTCCAGATAAAAAAGAGAACAAAGAAAATGACACACAAAACAATTACAATTACAACTATAACAGGTGTACCTAAAGGAAATTTACATTGCAAATGGACATCATTAATCCTTCTTCCTGTCCCGTTACAACTTGTCTCT
Organism: Paramisgurnus dabryanus; assembly: GCF_030506205.2. Lineage (NCBI taxonomy): Eukaryota > Metazoa > Chordata > Actinopteri > Cypriniformes > Cobitidae > Paramisgurnus > Paramisgurnus dabryanus. The sequence goes on from NC_133341.1 coordinate 48,272,132, forward strand.
GTCAAGCGTCTAACTTTGAAAGCATTTTCCTGTACCCATTGGATAAATTTAAAATTGCTACAGTTGCATATCAAAGGGTTATTGCTCAGATCCACAGTACTCGCATTTCCCAAATCCTTAACATTTTTAACATCCACCATCATAATGCTGTTATTAGCATAGTTAAGTTGGAGAAACTTTAGTGAGTAAAATGCAGAGGTGCTGAATCTGATCAACCGATTCTCGCTGAAGTCTACTTGCTTCAGATGTGTGAGCTCTTTAAACAAGTTATCATTAAAGGCGCTGATTCCACACGCAGACAGAATGAGGGTTTCCAAAACTGGGACCTGTCTGAAGAGCTCTGGTTGGGTAAGAACTCCACCTCGAATTATGTTCCCCTTTAAATTGAGGTGTTGCAGGTTCTTCAAGCCCTTGAAAAGTTGAACGTTGGTCAGATCCGTGTTTGACCAGGATAGATTGAGAGTTTTGAGATTTTGTAGACTACTGAAAGGTGAGCTGTCGTTCAAAGTATACGCTAAATAGGTGTAGTCCAAGTGCTCCAGTTGTGGAGTAACTTTGAAAGGCTGTGAATTCCAGATCATGGGTGAACCGTAGCTGAGACTGAGAAATTTCAGTTTACTCAGACCAAACAGCTGGTCGTTGCAACAGGGTCCTGTGGGGTTTACTCTGCTACGACTGAGATCCAGCTTTTCCAGGCTTCCAAGACTCTCCAGGCATCTACTGCTAAAATTTAGCTGCTTAAAGTTTCCACTAATGGATAAATGTGTAAGCATGGGAAAGCTTTTGGCGTTTATGTGACAGATATCCAGAAAGCTATTCTCATTTAGTACCAGATGAGACAATGTGGATAGGCCGGACAGGTTAGAGGGGAGGAAACTGAGGTGGGTTCTGGTAAGGTCCAGCTTTTGAAGCCCATCAAGGCAATGAAATGTGCTGTTATTCAGGTCTGGGAAATGTTGGAGCTGGAAATTCAGTTCAATCACAGAGATTTTACAGAAAGATTGTAGCGCCAGAGATGTTATGAATGTCTTTGGGTCGGATTCATACAATCCTAGACTAAGTCTTTTGGTTTTAAGGCCTTCGAGGCCCTTCAGTATTTCAGAAATGTTCATCTTTCCTAGGCAGCCATTCAAATCAAGACTTCCGAAGTTGAGTGACTGAAAAGCTCCTGGTTCTACATAGCTAATATAGTTTCCATTTAAGCTAAGGTTCATACCAACTAGATTGTGAAGTGTTTCCAAATCGACTGCGCTTATTCTTTCAATTGAATTCATGCCTAGCTGCAGACTCCTCATGTTTTGCCAACGGAATTTGCTTAGACCATCTAAGGAGCTAATGTCACTTCCTCTTATGTCCAGGACTTCCAAATAGGCAAGATTATCTGATGGGATGTCTAATAGGCTTTTTATATTGGACTGAGCCAGACTTAAATATTTCAAACCTTGCAATCCGGAAAAGGCTCTGTTTGTGATGAACACAAGTGGGTTTCCAATTAGAATGAGGACCTCCAGGGGTACATGATGTGTAAAAATATCCTCATACACAAAAGTGATGCTGCATCTGCAGGATTTAAGTGCAAGTAAGAATATGTTAGGTCATCTAGTTAATCATTTTACATCAAGGCAAAATGTCTACCAAAACACCACTGAATAGAAGAAGAATTCCTCTCACCTTGTGAGGTCTAAATAGTGTAAGTTGTGTAGTCTTTCAAAAGTAAAGTTGTATAGGGCAGGCAGGTAGTTAAAGGTGAATTTCAGTGTTCGGACAGAATTTGGTACCTCGTCAGGAATCAATTGTAGGTTCATATCACTACAATCATAGCCATCAGCTATCTAAAATACAAACAAATACATTAAACAGTAAACCATTATCATTTTACTCCAAAGTTTCATATTGAACAGTATGACAAAAACTACAATAAGTTGTATGCATACCTGTACGCATTGTCTCCTAGTCCATGGTGATGCTTCATTAAAAGCTAAAAAGTGTAAGATTATAGCGTAGCATAAAATCAAAAGAACAGAAGGTCTCTCCATAGTGTACAGGGAATAATAAACAACTGTTTAAGTATAAGGAACTTAATGTAAAACAAGAAGTATTTTGTTATAGCTTCCTCTTTTCCCAAAACAAAAGGTTACTGGTTTGTATAGGCTTATAAAAAAATCTACCACACTGTGCCGTTGTATAATGCTGAATTTTTAACATGTTTCAATATGGTCTTGTTCTCTAGTTAAACATAAAATTTTGCATTTAGTATATCATATTATTTTATAAAGAATGCTTACTGTGTATCTAATATTGTAAATATTTTTTTGTTTTCCAAATAAATAAATGAATATGTTGACATTGTTATATTTTCTCCACATAACTAATTTCAAACATGTTGAAGTATTTCAAAGTCCCAGTGAAAATGATTCACTTTTTATAGTGACACTCGACTTTTTTTTAAAATTGGCTCATTTTCCAGCCCCCCTAGAGTTAAACATTTGATTTTTACAGTTTTGGATCCATTCAGCCGATCTCCGGGTCTGGGGGTACCACTTTTAGCATAGCTTAGCATAATCCATTGAATCTGATTAGACCATTAGCATCACGCTCAAAAATGACAAAACTTTCAAAAAAATTTTTTTGATTTACAACTTGTGTGTGTGTTGGTGTGTGTGTTTAGTGCAATGCAATAGTTTTAGATTTTGATATCATTTGTGGAAAGTCAGCAAGTTTTAAACCATATGCTCTAGGCCTGTTAAGGGAAGTTACAGTATGTCTGATAAGAGTGACATTTTTAAAAGCATTAAACAAGTAGTGTCATAAAAACAAAAAGTTTTTTGGCGAACAGGTGAAATATTTGAGAGAGCAAGACAAAAGGGATTGCAGTATGCATTCGAGGGTATATCCACGACATAATATGCAACCAATTGGAAAATAATTTAATCAAAATTGAAGCTTAAGCATATAGCTCCCAGCGCAAGCAGCAGCCGCCTCATATGGTGACCATTCAAATGGGAAACATACAAATTGGGGAACAGCCTTTTTTCATGCACAGTAGGGTAAGGGAAATTTGTGAAAATAATCTAATAATTATAATTCCAACATCTTATCCATAAGTCCTGTGGATGTGGAATACTTAATATTTTAGTATGTCAGTCAGCCTCTGTTTTGCCTTCAATCAACTTATTTTATGTTCAAATATATGCATTATGAAAAAAGAACGTCATTATTTTCAAGCAATGATGTACTGAGTTAGCTAGCTATATTACATTAGGTAATTTTGTTAAAGGGACATTTCACCGGTAGAAACATTAATCTTTATTGAAAGTGGGTCATATTTGTATTTGAAATGTAACATTAATTTAGAATTTGGTGCCTATTTGACCGAGAAAAGACAGAATGTGACTTTAGGGCGCATTTGTTTTAAAAAATACAACTTCCACAATGCACCACAATGTAAAACAAACACACACATAAGCAAAACACCTCTTTTTCTGGGGACCATTCACAACACAAACGTCCATATTCTGATCTGATGTAGAAATTTCATACAGAAGGCACCCAGCGAGAGTACAGGCAATACTAGTCTGTCCAAGCTCGCGCCAGTCCAGGGCCCCTCTACGCAGCAGAGGCTGAAGCTGCGGCCTCCTCCCCGGGCTTCTCGCTGCAGCTCTTTGCTGTATTGTGGCTCATAAAGGTAGCCACGAACAGCTGATTAGAGCATCACTCTTGCGAAATCACCCTCTCCCATATGATATTGATAACCTTCCGCTATTATTGTGACATGAAGTCTGGCTTCCTCCACATCGTCGGTTAGCTTAGCTTAGCATAAAGATGGCAGCTGATCATTTCTTTTCGGGAATGTTCGTGTATTTTCGTAAGTCCCACCCACTGATCTGTAATAGGTCTGTAGCGTGAGTGGGTCCCATCCATAGCCCTCCCCTTGGAAGAAAGAGGAATGAGTGTTTGTACACCCTCAACAAAGATATCGCACTTCCTTCTTTCAATGATGCAAAAATGACGATTGTTACATCATTGAAAGAAGGAAGTGCAACACTGAAATCTATATTTCTCCTGTCTTAGGGAAAACTGAGGGAATGATGCACGACCATTCAAAAACATGACTAGGTTTCTAACGATACACAGTTAATGCAAATCGGTGAAGTATCCCTTTAATCCTGTTGACATTTAGTTGTAAATGAGGCCTTTCACACTACTTGATCCACGTCTGGCAAAAAAATTCCACAACCCTGTCCAAACTTTTAGAATACCGGGTACAGTTCACTGATCTATATAAATGACTGGATTGCGCATAGAACGCTTGACGTAACCGAGTGAGGTGAAGCCAGCACAGAGTTCGAGCCGCCATCTTGGTATACCCAACCGGCAGAGAGCGTCATTGACTTCCATTCAAAATCATGATCAAAATTTACCCCCTTTACAGCGTATCAGTTACACAAGGTTAATTTTTAGGATATGTGTACGTTAATTATTTGTTAATTCTGGTGTTATTTGCAATGTTTATGTTTTAATCGGGCAGGATAATGGATTTATAAAAAACCGTTAAGATGAGTGTGTCTGTTGCATTTGACACGGGTATAAATAAAGTTTTTTTTTACATTCAGCTACACTGTGACGGTCAGCGTTATTTCTCTTAATAAATTTAGGTAACTTGTAAGTTTAGATAACATAATTACAAAACTAGCAAATTATTGCATGCACATACAGTACAAAGCCTGAATATTTATTTAGATTTCAGAATGAGAACGTTTATTGTCATTAATACTAAGTATGCTGCGGTATGTCTGCTGATCTGATACTGTAATAAAGATGAATATATAATAACTGATTAAAACGCAAAATGTACAACTTTCAGTAAATAACTATTTACATGCTTAGGACGTTTGTGTTGTAATAATGTACAGGGTAACTTCACATATAAAATTGAAGTCGAGTAGTGATGTTTTTTCATTAAAATCTGAAAACGCCCATTGATTTAATAGAACGTTTGGGTATACCAACATGGCGGCACGGTGGCTTCACAAGTATGACGTCATGCGCAATCCAGTCATTTATATAGATCAGTGGTACAGTTGCTAAACCACGACTGGCCTGTGGCAGTTTTGGGGCGTTGCTTAGCGAAGGGTCAATTGACATAGCTTTTTAACTTCTGTCACTATCTTTTCTTGTTGTTTTGTATTTTGCAGCAAGCACGTTCTTTAGTCCATGTTTTGTTACATCTCAAAATCAAAATGATTTATTAAAATATACATGTGTGTGGAGCGCAGGTGTCTCAACATTGATTGTGTTATTATCAGTAACTGATTTGCTGATCTCAAAGTTTAGAAAATTATCCCATACAATATATTTCTTAGTATTTTGGACTCCGTAAGTTCTGACAATGACTTTTTTATATTAACTAACTAAACATCCTTAGATTAGAACTGATCATGAATCGGTTTATGATTTTTTGCTGTTTTATGAGCTTGTAGCAGATGGTTCATAAGTTCACTTTGGCCGCCTTGTACACACTGCAATGTAAAATATATGCAGCATTTTTGTCAAATCAACATATATTTTTTATGTTATTTTAAATAAAAAATTAAGGTAAACACTTTCAACTTGATTTTAAAGTTATTTCAATTTTTCCCAAGCCCAAACTTAAAATAGTAGATTGAATAGACTTGCAAAACCAAGGTTTTTTTTACTTCATGCTGCATTTTTTTGCAGTGTGCAGTCAAATTCGGTGGTCACTTCTCCTTTTAATGCTAAATGCTGTTATAAATATGTTCAGTAATTTTTGGGAGTGAAAACTGTATTCTCTACTACCAAATGAACTTTCCTTAAAATGCAGTATAGTTGACAACAACATTTAAAGAAACACGACGCAAGTGCTCATTGCTAGTTTTAGCCGGGTGTGCCTCATAAGTCTTGAAAAGTGAAGCCTCTGGCTCTTTGATCGCCCCCTGGTGGCTAGCTGCAGTACAAGTCATAACACCGCCCTCTCCATTCAAACAAATAGGACTCTGCTCTAAATAAAAAAAATATTTACACTTCCAATAAAAGTTTCCGAAAGATAGTTTTAGTCCTTTTAAGTAGTTGTTATCACATTGATATATAGTGTTTATTTTTGTGATAACTTTCATTTTAGCTAGTTATTTGATGCTATAGAAACGGGGCGTGTCGTTAAGATTGGCGTGGTTTAATTGGTCGCGTGAGCGTTTGGGCGGAAGTTTGATACCGCGGCTCCGCCTCTGGCTCCACGGACGATTCCTTCTGCGCATGCCCTGGCTCCAAACTGACGTTTTTACGTAACATGGCGGCGACCGTGGACGGACATTTTTGGCTTCAATTCATTACAATGGAGGGAGGCGACGTCGCGTCGTCCATCTTTTTTTACAGTCTATGGTTTCAGCACAGCGCAATATTCATTTTCACATCCAGCATCACGTTGTTTAAATGGCAAATGCACATGCGCCCATTTGTGCGCCCATGGGCTTGCTGGTCTGAAAACGAGGTGTAATCAGGCGGATTGCTATTTTGAGGCAACTAAAATAGACTATGCCATTGACCAACTAAAACTTAGTCTCAAGTCAATGGCGTGAAATGTTTTTTTAAATGCTACCCCACAGATTTATTGTAAATGATGACTTGTACCAGTGGATATGGTGAGGTGAGAACCATATTAAGTAATGCTTTTCAAAACATTCACCGCGCTGTTCGACTGTGTGCTGAAACGTTTCAGCTCTCCACACGTTTTTAAATTCTTTATCTCCTGTTTGTTAGAAATAAATTATTTTAGAGTACAAACCTTTTCTTGCATATTTGTAAATTATTCTTTGAGGTTGCACTGATCATGTAGGCTATCCGTACATTTACAGCAATTAAAAGCCGCCTATTTGTGCTTCCATTTCTAAAAGAAAACGACTTTTTTAAGCGAACCAAAGATATTAATACAAAAAAATTACAATTTCAATACTAATAAAGACAAAGCAATTTTTAACATCAATCTTAAACTGGTGGTCTTCTTTCTCCGCTTAGTTTTTCAGGTTACAAATTCCGCCAACAAAATAGGGAATCGGCATGGTGCGAGCCCAACTGGCTTTTTAGACTCTGTGCTAGGTGCACAAACCATTTTGTTCGTCGTTAAATTATCAAAAGTGGATTCGGACACACCCGTTTATACGACGGCGTTTTAGTGCCATCTTGAAAAAAATAAATAAATACAATTTCGAGAATAAAGTCAAAACCTTTTGAAAATAAATTCAAAATTATGAGAATAAAGTCGAAATATTTCGAGAATAAAGTCAAAATTATGAGAATAAAGTCGAAATATTTCGAGAATAATGTCAAAATTATGAGAATAAAATCGAAATATATTGAGAATAAAGTAAAAATTATGAGAATAAAGTCGAAACATTTCGAGAATAAAGCCAAAACATTTCGAGAATAAAGTCGAAACATTTCGAGAATAAAGTCATGTTATTTTTAAGTAGCCTGCACCGAAACGTTGTAGCTTCTGTTAGACATGGACGTGGAGGATTTCATTAAATCCTATTTTAGGATGGGATTTTGTAATAAAGAGATCCTCCATCTCTTAGCACATCAACATGGAGTTATTATAAGCATCCGGACACTGCAGCGGTTATGCAGAAAATTGAATTTATTCAGAAGAAAGAACCAGACAGAATTTCAAGAAATTGCCTCTTTCGTGCAATCTGAAATGGCAACCAGTGGTCGACTCCAAGGATATCGATGGTTACATCTGCGTGCTATTCGAAGAGGATACGTTGTTTCTCAAGAGAATATGAGGATGATAATTAAAGCAATAGACCCTGAAGGAGTGGAACACCGGCGCGCCCGACGTCTCCGGCGTCGCCAGTACTTCAGCCGAGGTCCGAACGCGTTGTGGCATATGGATTCATATGATAAACTCAAACCGTACGGCATTGCAATTAATGGTTGCATTGACGGCTTTAGACGGTTTGTGTTATGGATGGAAGCGTACAATACTAACAGTGACCCCAAAGTAATAGCAGCCTACTATATTTCCACTGTAACAGGCATTGGGGGTTGTCCCGAGCGGTTGCGTGCCGACCCTGGGACGGAAAATGGACATGTCAAAGACATGCAAGTTTTCCTGCGGAGAAACCACACAGACGGCTATGCAGGCGAGAAAAGTTTCATGTATGGATGCAGCACGGCAAATCAGCGCATAGAAGCATGGTGGGGTATCTTGCGTAAACAAAGTGGACAGCTTTGGATGGACATCTTTCAGACCCTCAGAGACGACGGGCATTTCTCTGGTGATTTCTTGGACAAAAATCTAATACAGTTCTGCTTTCTTAACCTTATCCAGGTACAGTATGTAGTACTGTATAACCAATGTATTGTACTTAATATGCTATAGCCTGTAGATTGGGAATCAAAGTCGATTACAGTTTTACTTTATGCCAATCAAACAATCATATCCAATTTGATGGATGTATCTATAGATAAACATATGGCTTTAACCATTATTATTAGTAAACTATAAAGTGTTGTTTATGCTGGTACTGTGATATTTTTACAGTGACAGGGCATATCATACAGTAAGCATGATATTTTTAGTGTCAAAATAAAATTAAGTAACAAGACATTAAGCTGAATTATTAACAAATAATTATCACATTGCGTATCTGCAGTTTTCATGGTGATAGTTCTGTGGCTTAGTCTACATTCATTTTCTGTCATTAATTTCTTTATTTTCATACAGGATGAATTAGATGAAGTTGTGAGAACATGGAACACCCACCAAATAAGACCAAGACCAGGCCAGGGAATGCACGGACTACGGCCTGCTTTGATGTTTTCTATGCCAGAAATTTATGGTGCAGGGGAGGACAAACTCAAATGTGTTGACCCTGAGGAAGTGGCGGTTTGCAAAGAGGAGAGCACCCCAAAAGGGCCATACCCCTGTGACAAGACTGTGTTTGAGCTCTGCACACTTCTTATGGAAGAAAAAGGATTAACTGCTCCTACAGACCCATACCATGCAGCTGAAGTGTACATTCTGTTAAGAAATGAGATACTAGAAAATATCTAGAAAGAAAAACTTTTAATGTTTTAAACTTGAGCTCTGATCTTAAGACTCAGACTGTTTCAGAAAATGTGTTATGCTAATGTACCTGCATTGTAATATGTTTTAAACATAAAAGTACAGTATACCAGTAATCAACATTAATAAACATTAACTGGTAGTGAACCAGTAGAGGTAATACATGCAAAATGTTTAACAAAAATGCACATTTAAGATTTAACCTCTACCAACAAAAAAATCAGACATCTATAAACAGTAAATATATGCAAACCTCACAGTGACTGCATGAAGCATTTTAGAAAGCTGCTGATAACTCATGTATCTTTTTTTGAAGTGTTATTCTCTAAACAGAGAAAGTTTACTTTCTACCTTAACATTTTACAACATTCAATTGGAGTATATGAATACTAATTAATAAGTAAACAAACACAATGTTAACAGATGTGCAAGGCCCCGAACAGTGTATGTTTTCTGCATTGCACAACTTAAATAAAAACCTGTTTTTCTTCAGAATTCAACATTGAATGAGCATATAAATTTGCATCAAACATAAGATAAGCACAACATATCCAACGTATTCGCACAGTTACCACGTGCAAAGTCTTGAACACTGTGAAACAGTGCAGTGTTCTGCACTTTGATATTTTTATGAATCAACTTTCTTCTTTTTTACACTTATGGGCATTTATGAAGTTTGTAAGTGTGTATGTGAAACAAAAATATTCCAGCTACACAATGTCCATGACCCAGATGTTACTTTCCAAAACACAGTTAAATTCAGCACGAAACTGTGGGAAATTGTCATAGGAGTCTGAGAGTTCTAGGACCGATCCACAGGTACGTCCAATTGGCCGTCTAGTAAAATCTGTCTGGAAAGTGAACTGCACCTGAATAGCATCTGCAACCATCAAATCAGAACCAGTACAGAATCTCAAAAATCTCCTGAGCTTGTCTTCATCAATTTCCCTGATATACCTCTTTAGGTGGTTGGCAACTTCTGCTTGATTATTTGACATTCCTGGAGGGAACTTCAAAAACCCAATCACCTTTTTCGGTGTAGGCTCTAAATCTTTGTATAGTTGTTCAATATTTTCATGACTTAGAGAGATCTGGCCATTTGTGACCTCCTTCCAACAGTCAATTACGAACATTGGTTTCTGTATGAGCTCTTTATGAGCAATTTCATCAACTATTGCAGATAGAGATGAAGCAGTGACCTTCCTCCGGCACTCATAAGTGTTCATGATGTCCAAAAGGTCATCCATGTCAACAGAGGAAAAGTCATTTAGCGCTTGTTTGAGAACATCTAGCTCCTGGCAGCTCACAAAATTAAGGAATGTTTCCTTTAGGTCTGTATATACAACCCCAAACAGCATCTCCTCCAGAAATGGTGCAGCAAGTTTGATGGGCATGTATTTGCAGTCTTTAAACCCTTTAAGAAGGACTCGCCCCACAGCTTTCCATTTGTCAGTGCTGAAGTCATGCCTGAGGAAAGGCACTTTTACAGATGTTCCAACAGTGCAGTGTTCGTAGAAATCAGACCAAAAGCTACTGTACACATCACGAAGGACACCTGGACCACTACCTGCTTCCTCTGAGTTATTGGGAAGTATACGTTGCACTGATAAGGACTGGGTGACAATTTTGTTGTCTGAAAATGCCTCTATCATGTCATTGAAGCTATTTGAGTAGTGTATGGTTAAAATCCTGTCAGGCAAAGCATTTGGAGCACTTTGTTCACAAGGCTCATGGGCCAATGTGTCATTAAGGGAATCTCTGTCACTGTGCTCTTGTGGACCAAATGTAATCTCAGGGTCACTGCTGACATTGAACATCAGGCTTGCAAGATGGTCTCCGGAGGAATTTACACTAATGTCTTCTGCAGAAATAAAGAACACATCCGGTAGGGTGTCCTGAGGCTCATTTAAGTCTAGTTGCTCATATCCATTCTGAGTAGACCCGCCATCATCTTTATTCAGATCCAAATCAGAGGCATCAGTAGCCTGGTCAGGTTCATCACTAGACTCTTCTGTCAGATTCATTTTTGGACAAGTTGCTATATAGAATCGTAGCATGGGGAGTTTGACAGTATTGTAAATCATTCCGACTGACAGGTTCTTGGGAAGAGGATTTTGCTTAAAGTCCCAAACTTCAAATTCAAAATCAGATTCAGGACCTTTGGTGGAGCTTCCGTTGGGAAAGAATAATGCCTTTCCTTCCTTTAGTATTTCGTCATATCCTGCCTGAACACTTATCTGTATTTTTCTAGTCCCCCCACCTTGTCTTGCCCGAACCTGCTTTACTACTTCACTTTCTTTGTGAAGCCATCCAATTTCAATGGTTCGTGTGCATGGTTTTGTTTTGCAGTTTGCCTTTTTGTTTAAAGTTTGTGGCTCATCCTCATTTTCCTCTTTTCTAAGCTTCATTTTCTCTTTTAGTTTGTTAAAAAGACCCAGCTTTCGCTTTACAGATGGTGTCTGATGCCTGCAGAAATGTATCAGTGCAATTCTGTCTCCATATGAGGGCAGGTACTTTGCCAGTTCGGCATCTTCCATAAGCAGGATGACTTCTCTGTCAATCTGTGAAAGGAAAGAGACAAGCATGTTAACTTTTGGTGCCTAAAAGTCATTACAGCTGAAAAAGAACATGTTACTGAGGACCACTAAAAGTAAAATCTGGCCACTCAAATTATAAAGTTATAGGTGCATGCTTATAAGTGATATTACAAAAGTATAGAAAGCTATTTTATTGTTTACCTAACAGCGTCTGGTCTTTCAACAGAAAGATTGAAAACATAAAGACTGGTGTTATTATTTTTATGATGTTAACCATTCTATTAGTCCATATTCAGAATCCATATTCAGCATGCTTTATTAAATTAAACAATACCTTTTGCTGTTCCATTACCGTGACTGCCTCCTCAGAGATGCCCCGACTTCGCAGGAATTTGAAAACATTAAGAGCATCAGTATTATCCTCCATCATGGGGCTGCAAAGTATACAGAAGTGTTGATTTAAAATAAGAGTAATCAAATTAAATATAGTGTAAAGATACTGGGAAATAGAGGAAAAATAAAGGCGTTTAAATATTTTAATACGAAAAGAATTTAATTAAAAAATTAGATGAATTTATCTCTTACTACTTAAGTCACATATTGTAACCACATGAACCAAATGCATAGTGTTGTTTTTGACCACATAAAAGCTAAATTGCACTGATCAGCAGATCGGTCTGGGCGCAGCTTGGTCCGCGGCTGTGATCCTTTTAGGTTATAGATAGGAACGTTTGCACAGATTGTAAAAAATAGGGTTTGCACATGTTGCACATCTCTCTCTCTCTCTCTCTCTCTCTCTCTCTCTCTCTCTCTCTCTCTCTCTCTCTCTCTCTCTCTCTCTCTCACGCAGGCACACGCGCGCGCGCGCGCGCGCACGCACACACACACACACACACACACACACGTTGAAAACGTAAACCTTCACACACTCGTACAGTTCAGCTAACTTGACAGATATGTTTTATAGTTCAATGTTATGTCCTGGTTACTTGTTTACTACAGATATCCTACACAGCGCGACTGTAAGTGCGCGTGTATGCTGCTTATAACGACAACGCCATCGTTTGCAGAGGGAATCTATCACGATACATTTACCCAAATGCGTAAACATTAATCAAAAGAGTTTAAAAATAGAAAATCTACCTTTTAATAGATGACAAAGTGTGTGTGGATGGTGGTTCCCCTTCTCAAGTTCGGCGCATGCTCTCGTCACTCAATGCTCAAATTATGTTTCAACTTTTTTCTCATAATTTTGACTTTATTCTCGAAATATTTCGACTTTTTTTCTCATCATTTTGACTTTATTCTCGAAATATTTCGACTTTTTTTCTCATAATTTTGACTTTATTCTCGAAATGTTTCGACTTTATTCTCGTAATTTTGACTTTATTCTCGAAATGTTTCGACTTTATTCTCGTAATTTTGACTTTATTCTCGAAATATTTCGACTTTATTCTCGTAATTTTGACTTTATTCTCGAAATATTTCGACTTTATTCTCATAATTTTGACTTTATTCTCGAAATTGTATATATATATTTTTTTTCTAGATGGCACTAAAACGCCGTCGTACGTTTAAACTGTGCACCGTGCGCTTTAGACCATGTGCTTAGATCGTTAAAATAGGGCTATGAGGTATGAGTGTTTACTTATGTATGTTGACAGATCAGAAGCTGATCAGATGACAAAATCTATTGCTGAAATCCATAACATAAAATTACCTCTGGTATCCTGCGCTGATGCAGTTGAGGTGAAATTGACTACGCAATGCTTTAAATTGTACTACATTGACTGCGGCAAAAGGTAAGATATTAGATTACACAAACTACTATATTCACTGTTTAGCGATACCCAAACGCGGCATGTTGGGGACATCTGCTGGTTACTGTGTATATGCAACAAGAACAGCATATTTATTTTTATTATAGAAAATATGCAATAGGCCTATTAGTTAATGCTATTGAAGGTAAATGTTTTGCGTGAGCACTGCGCCTTGTGAGCGAATTGGCATACAGTTATCGTTAGGTGGTGTGGACGCTATTATAGTTATCATTATCGTTAAATTTATAGTTATCATTATAATGTGAACGGCCCTTACCTCATTAATATACCCACTCTTATTAGTGCTGCGTGCGTCCGAAAGTCTAAGACAGCTGACTTGTTGCCAGGGCCGGGTGTAGGGGGTGGCTGGGGGGCATTGCCCCCCCCAAAATTTTTCTTCTGCCCCCCAAAGTATGTCCAGCAACCATAAAAAAAAGGAGTCTCTTTAAACAAAAACATCTTCTGTTGACAAACGCTAGTTATTACGACTCCTGCCCACTATTGTCTGATTAGCTTATTTAAACCTTGGGGGTCTCTTCTAAATATCCTTATTTATTCATTCAAATACAACAGCCAATGGCAAGTCTCCAGCAGAATTTAAAGCAGTGTGATTTATCTTGGGTCTCATCGCAACTCACACTTACAGTTTTTAGGGCTTGTACTTTTGTCTGGTGCTGTTATCGACAAACAGGATAACCTTTGACGAATTTGTTATGCATGTCAAATTGCTTTCATGGTGTTTTAATATAGATTATTTAACACGTTGTGCTTTGTTGTGATACTTGAGCATGGTTGCTGCAGCAGCATATATGATAGGGTCAAGAATTAATAAAAATATAGCTTATCACATCACATTGAAAAGGCCTTTATTTTTAAATGAAGAAAATGTTTGAGAAGTGGAAATAAAGTGCCTAACAAGTGTTTATTTAGAATAAAGGCATATGTTAGGTAGGGTACAGGTCGGTAGGAATGGCTTTAATTTATCTATAAGTGAAATAATAGATTAAATGCAGTGTACACATTAACCAAATATAGCTATATGTACAGCTTTGCATTCATATCACCTGCTTGCCTGATTTCAATAACTGTGACTTAATGTGTAAAACTACATTAAGTGTAATCATAACATTATAAATGATTATACATCTAATAGCATTTGCGGTGCATCTACTTTAAAAATTTGAACGTGCAAAAGGACATATAAATGGTACTCTATTATAAGAAATATGCAAAATAATACTGGAATAAAACATCCATCATTTTAGTGTATGAATCATTTTAGTCGAGAAATGGCTGCCCACCCAAAATCCTGACTGCCCCCCCAGTCCAGCAAGCCGGCCCTGCTTGTTGCCCTGCTGCCTCACAAGGCAATGACTTCGGAGGCAGTGTTGTGCGTGAAGCCAGCTCCGGGAAACACATCCGGTCAGACTTCATTAGGCATTAAAATATAAACAGAGAGCATCTTTGTGATAATTAATCGAATATTTAATTACTAGAATCCTTATTTCTTGATAGTAATGCAATTAAAAAACTCGCTCAATCAATCACCTTCCCCTTGCATACACACGCATAGAGTTGTGGGACATTGATGACAAAAATCTATGCTGCCTTCAAAAATCAACATGATGAAGGCATCTCTGGAGACAGCAAGTGAAGCAAACATTGGATTCGGACGTGCATTGATGCCTTCCTGCCCTTAAATTCTTCCTCGAGTTTTCGGACAGAGCCTCACTTTCCCCAGTCATGTGTGCCAGTTTCTTCAGTGAACACACGGTCAAATTAATGTACTTTCATAAAGCCTTGCAATACAAACATATATCCAGCAGGCGGCGTTATTTTACTATTTTGCTTTTAAATTTGTGTTTCTGTCAGTTACGTAATATTTACATCCAATTGAGAGATGAAGACGACACTCTTTATGAGGTACGTATAAATAGAAACAAATCTTTTACAGATTATAGTGTCTCAGTGGAGCCAGAGGATTAAACCAACCGTTAATACACCGGATATGACCAGATAGGACTTAATGGCTTGCTGTATTTAGTATACGTCACGGATTGGTTTAATGGATTTGTTTTGATAAATGCATTCATCTATCCACTCATATCTACTGTGTCTATCACTTTTGTTACTGATTTTTCTCGAAATCTTTACAGATTTTTTACTTGTGATCTCGTCACGAGTCGCTACTGTTTATTAGCTATTAAGAATTGTTTGCTATATTCTATCAGTAAGAATGTTAATTATCCTTATGAAAATTAATAATAATAATTATTATTTTTGTTTGGGTTGTTACTGTACTGTGGTAGTTTAAAAACTTTGAACTTTTCAGCTGTCTCCAAGTTACTTAATGTTTGAGGAAGTTTGAAAATGACTGTTGACTGATTCACTGCAAATTTCCCTTAAACACTTTTCTATAGTATGATGCTGATTTGGAACATTTGGTGGATTTAACCATGCATATGGGAATAAAACAAGAAAAATAACAATACTCTTTAACTTCTAACCTTTTAGCCACCACTGTATTAATCTAATAATAAATTAATCTATAAAACCGACAGTCCCACATTGCATGTATTCATTTTGACAGATATTCAATTAAAATATACCTGCAGGCTTTTATTCGTATGAATTTTGCATGTATTTGTACAAGATGCATAATAGAAATGGAAAAGTTTTTCAGTTTCTAGCATCATATTGTATTTTGCTCTGTAAAGCAGAAGCACTAGCATGTGCGATAATAAATGTGCATCAATCCTGTCAGAAAATTGAGCCATTTTTTTACGCATTTAATACAGTTTTAACTCCCCCTTTTAATTACTGAGTTAATACTGTCAGCAATAAAGGATTAGAAATACAGAAAATCTGCACGCTCAAGCACACCAAACACCCCCATATCGTGACACAGAAACAAAATTACTGTAGGGCCTATTCAGCTCACCACCTACATCAGCTGTTTGGCCGAGCTGTCGTCGTGATACCGCATATGCACCTGCGCCCACTCGCAGATATTACCAAGCAGAAAAAATCCTTTCAGCCAGACCCTAATCCTCTTACAGATTTTTATTAATACCCCCTTCTCCACCTCCCCCTTCGAAGTGAGCTTCAATGAATTGGGGCAGAAAATGGCATTGGGTATTCAGGACAGTTGTGGAAACTGTCTCGTATGAGTGGTGTAGAGTACAAAGAGCAGACAGCCGGGCTCCTCTGACCCAAATCGCTAAATTAGACATCAATGAGTGAGCTGCATGTGCAGAAATCTTCAAACCAGACCTTTAATTTCACCCCAGTACATTTAAATCATTCTGACATCCCCCCTCCTCAACAGTAAATGGTGGAGTCAAAAGGGGTCCCTATTTTTTGCCTTTCCTTTCATTCACCTAATCTTCAACTACTCCTTAGACACACAGATGGCATCAACCAGTGAAAAACTAATTACAATCATGTGCTAAAAGAAAATCTTCATCATGTGCTCTTGAAGCTTGCTTAAGAGATACAAACTAATATTGTGTGTAAAGAGTGTGTGGAAGTATTTTCCATTAAATAGGCCATGACATTGAAGTAATTATACATTTTATTCATTATTCAGTTCAGATGTTAAACATTTAAAAGAGCATAATAATATATCCCAGAGAAGTGTCTGAGTGAAAACAGCACTGAAATCTCAAGGGTTAAGGAATTGTTACCCCCCCCCCCCCCCCAAAAAAAAAAATCTCATAATTAATTTACCCAGATATATGCCTTTACATATGCAAGAACCAATGAGATTTAAAATTACAAATGTGCTTATATATATATATATATATATATATATATATATATATATATATATATATATATATATATATATATATATTCACTCACTGAACAAGCTGAAAATATTAATCTTTTTCTCACCCACACCTGACGTTTTTTCTCCTAAGACATTTATTAACTCACTTGAGTTGTTTAGATTACTGTACTTTTATGATGGATGTACTGTACTGTACATTGTGTGCTTTATGGAGCGTCCTGTATTAGGACATAAGGTGACTGAATATTTTTTATTTAAAACCTTTGTTTGTATCTAACTCTTGTATACATCTGGGATGGCATGATTAAAAATTTATTGGGGGAGCAGTTCCTTTAACCAGAACTAGGGCTGTCGAAAGATTAATCGTGATTAATCACATCTAAAATAAAAGTTTGTGTTTACATAACATATGTGTGTGTAGTGTGTATAATTAATATTTATATATAAAAACACACACAGTCATGTATATATTTAAGAAAAATTGGTTATATTTATATATAAAATATTTATATTTCTATATAATATAAATTATATAAATGTTTATACAGTATATAAATGCAAATATTTCTTAAATATACACATGAATGTGTGTGTATTTATATATACATAATAATTATACACATTACACACACATATGTTATGTAAACACAAACTTTTATTTTAGATGTGATTAATCACGATTAATCTTTTGACAGCCCTAACCAGAACATTTACTTTCTTTGCAGCTTTAAAGGTGCATTGTGTAACTTTATTATCTTGACAGAAATGCAATATAATATGCATATATTATCAATGGTGTATAAAGACCTTACAAAATAAACTGTTTTGTTTTTTATTTACAGTAGAATGAGACGTTTTTATCTACAAACACCACAGGTCTCCTAAAGGGGGTTGCACACCGGACAAGAAGCGCCGTGTTGCATCTATGACAACTCTGAGGTATCGTACATTAAATTGTGCACACTAAGTCAGATACTTCAAAATGCATATTATATTGCTAAGTCTACTTCAAAATGCAAAATATTTTACTTAGCAGCCAATGTTAATCGCTAACGATTTGGTACAAATATGATGATTTTAATGTTAAACTATGTGAGTGGCGTTCTGTGGCCTGACAGGGATTTAAGCAGTGTCCAGAGTCACGGCGGACAGCCGCCATCAGCCGCGGCCCGGTGTATATACATTCATAGAAAATAATGTGTTCTGCTTTTAGATCTATAGCGCTGCGCTTCTCTTCTGGTGTTTCTCCGTTTACAGTACATGGAAATCGCTGCCATGTTTCTGCATTAGCCCTGAACAGACAAACTGTTCTATAGAGCACGTTCGTCACTACGTTGTTTCACAAAATAACATGTTTGTCCTGTGGTGGCTACCGTAGCTTATGTGGTTTGAAAGGGAGGGGTGAGCTGTGGACTGAGCCGTTGGTTGCAATTCACAGTCTCACTGATAGATGGCGCTAAAAATCTAAACAATTGACCTTTAATGACAGTAGTTGAAACTGTATATCAGTAAAGCCGAAAGTATACTAGGGGCGTCCACGTATGCGCGCCTTCCACATGACGTCATTTTCGTCATCAGGAGGGTCCCCGGTCGGCCGCGTGAACCGTCCTCGTGCAGTCCAAAATTTGAGACCGCGCGGACAGTGCGCGGACAGTGCGCGGACAGTGCGCGGACAGTGTGCGTACAACAGCACATGCACGTGAAAATATTTAGACAGAACACTCCACTATAAACAATTATACAAAGGAAATAGAGCATTTGCACACACACTATCGTTTTTCTTCTTTAACTTTTACTTCTTCCAAGAACAGAGAGCTGTGGAGCATGTTTGTTACCATAATGTTTGATTCCTGTTCTTTGTTGTCTTGTTGTTTGTTCTAAACTGTGTTTGCAATGGTGGATCAGTTACTTTTCTTCACCTATCCTAATGTTTTAATGTACTGTAAATGTCGCCAAATCAGTGCTGCCCTGACGGCCTGTTAGACTAATAATTTGAATAAAAAAAATCATTTGTATTGTCGAACGCGGCCATCCGCGTGTAGCCGCGGGCAGTATATTTGGAAAGCTGCGTGGATAAAAGGTATAATCCGGCCTTTAGAGTTCATTTTATTCTTGATTTGTATTCCCCAAAGACTACTTCACAAATGTTTTCATAAGATAATATATAATTTGTGAGTTTAAGCAAAAAAAAAAATTTTGTGCGATCTGTAGCAAATTCCCACTGGCAAATCGTAAATGCTGAGTAAAGCAAGAATAAATGCAAATGTATTTGATGATTTTCAATCAAACAAACTATTGTTTAGGACAAAGACGTTTGTGCAACGTATTACAGAGGTCCCATTATGAAGGCAACAGTATTTGCCTTTGTTTCATTGTTCTTCAGGTTACAACGCCCATTCAGTAAATAACAGAATCTAAATTCTGTCATTGGCATGTTGACACATCCATGCAAATTATGGCCAGAATTAATACAAAACCACTTTTAGAGTGCCCTATTTTAAATATTTAAAGCTCTGTACACTTTTCTTAACTGGGGTTTGTTTTTCATTGGCAGAACATATCTAAAGAAACTCTCTCTCTTTAAGTAAATATTATTTTATTATTTATACAAGCGCTTTATAATGCAGGATATGTGATGACAGAGTATGACAGTGCCTAACCTTGACACAGATCGCTTGTATACACAGTAATCTGAGAGACATATAAATTCTCCCGCCTGTAATAACTTCAGATGGAATTGGTTCAAGAACATTTTGTGAGTTGGGCGCAGGCCAAGCTTCAGCTGAACAGTCCTATGTTGCAATTAATGGTCAAAGCTCTGATATGAAATATGGAAACGCTGACTGATTATACTTAAAGACAAGAATAAACAAATCAGTGTGAGAAAATGTGTTACTTCTTTTATAAAAATAGAATAATGTTAACATCAGGAACAGAAGTGTAAGAGAAAGATTAGATGGATGCGTGTTAAGCTGGCAGGATGAGTGCCAAAAACATTCCAGATGTACTGGATCTGTCCAGACATTCAAGCTTTTATTTTTGCAAAAGTTTTTTTTTCAGCAAAGTCCACTAAGTGCATGGAATAAGAATTGAATGAACAACGATGCACACATTTTTTTAAATGAGGTTTAACAATAATATTAGGATATTTTTGAGAAAGGAAAGTGAAGGGTGACTGGAGACTATTTTTAAAAGTGGAGATTTTTGCATACACTTTTTGCAGTAGGTTTTACAGCAAAAGACGGTGACATTTGTTAAATACCAATGAAATGAATAAAGTGACATTGCAAAATTTAAAGAGATAAACCATATCTCTACATGACAGCCAAATCATAACAACTTTATACAATCAAAATACTTTACGATCTTATAGTTGCCAATAAAAACAAATGTGTCATCATGATATCATGCTACTGTATACTTTTTAACGGTGGTTTGGTAGATAATTATGACACGTGACAATTGCAGCAACTCCAGTTTTAACAACCTGATAGGGTACAGATAGATGTTGCCTAACAATATGACACCTGGTAATGGAAAAATACACTTAACTTTGGTCATTGAAGCTTTAACAGTCGCAACTGAAAAGGGTGATGTTTTGCAAAGTAACATCATAAAAAGATATGCAAGGGTGTACCTGATGTCAGTCCGTCCTTGATGCATAATGATTCGAATGCAAATATTTGGAATATGGCTTAGGGGCAGATGTGTGAGTAACTGAATAATCAACAGTTCACTCATTCGTTGTGGGTGTGAAATATACAGACTGCTTTTCATCATGTTTATAAAGAGCTTAAAGTGTTAAATTTCATTGGGAGTGTTTAAATTTGTGGGTGCCATGGACACGGGGGTAAATTTCATATGTGATGTTTCAGACCAGGTGGCAGCCTGACACCCGCATGTTTCCTTAAAGCATTTGGCTGTCCTTTAGGAAAGATGAAATACAACATAGCCCTGTATGATCAGGATTCACTATACAGTAGATCATCTCATTGATTCCTGAAATGAAGCTTGAGTTGTGGTTCCACATTGCTTAAATTGTGGACTGCAGATGGTTTTGACAGTGATGGCGAACATTGCAGATTCTTTAAGAGGAACCCTGTCTTTGATCTGTTGGGTCAAAGCCGAGTTTCCACTGGAAATGTGGAAGAGATTTCTTTAGTACTTCCCCTTTTAGACTTGGCTTGTAAATATTGGATGTGTTTGAGCCTCTTTATATACATCTTTATATTGTCTTTATTTTGTTTATACAAAAATGTCAGTGATGCTTGTGCAAAACTATCTGCATGATGCTAGTGAGTTATGGGGGTTGACATGGTGTTGCTGTGTGGTTGCCAGGGTAAGCTGGTTAAAATATGTAATTCAGTCGGATGATTTAGAGAAGAAATAGCACTCCTCTCTTCAACAAACGTGCATGAAAACTTATGTGCTGAAGTTTAATACTTGGCAATAGAAATTTTAATGTTGTTAGAACTGTTCCTGTAGCTTATTTGGAAGAGCATCATATAAACAATGCAAAGATTATTGGTTTGATCCCCAGTGAACACACACACTGATAAAATGTATGCCTGTACAGCCTGGTCTGTTAAGATGTAGTCCTAATAATATGTAACTTTTAAAAACATAAAATGTCTTTGTTACGACTGTAACCTCCATTCCCTGAAGGAGGGAACGAGACGTTGTGTCGATGAAGTGACACTAGGGGTTCGACCTTGGGAGACCAATCGCTCTGATTCTCTATGAAATGGGCCAATGAGAATTGGTGAATGAAATACATAGGAAATTTACATACTGTGACTCTGCCCGGAGATCATCTATGCCAAAGAGAAGCTAACAAGCAATGCATGCCAGGGAACTTTGCATAGGTCAATAACCATCCAGTGCACAGGGAAAGTGAACCTTACCAAATGGATGGAAAAAGGTTTCCTCAAAAGCATGGCATAGGATGCCAGCCCGACACTGGGAGGTCTCTGAGAGACATGCGGAGAACACACCTACCAACGGGAGGTATAAGTGTAAAAACATTTCCAAAAATAATAAAAATAAACTCAGAACCAAAGCTACACAGCGTGGAGCTACCATGACATAGGGCAAGGGTATAACCCGCCAAGGGAAGAGCCAAGGTTTACAAAAAGAAACCGAATGGGGAAATATAAATCAAGACAAATGGCGATGTTCTGGGAGATTGCCAGAAAAAGGTCTGCTTTCCGCAAGCTGACCTGAAGAACAAATAATACCAACATTCACCACTAAGGGGAAATTAATGGGAGAAGATTTGTGCAACTAATAAGTTCACAATCCAGGCCCACAGATATCGACTGGCTGTTTAGACAACACTGTTTATACTTTCAGATTGTAAAATCTCACAAGGTGTTAGGAGTAGCCCACTCACAGCTCTGGAGATGTCTGAAAGAGGGACACTAGGCAGTGCCCAGGAGGAAACTACACCTCTAACAGAATAAGCCCGAACCCCTAGCAGCAGACAGGGAAATTCTTGGAATGATATGCCAAAGAGATAGCATCAACGATCCGAAAGTGAGTCCCTGTTTGGAGATATCCTTCCCTTTCTGCTGACCACCAAAACAGACAAAGATCTGGTCAGAAATTGTAAAATTCTGAATACGGTCCAGGTAGGTGTGAAGTGCACGCACCAGACACAGCAAAAACTGGGTCATTACTAGGAAGGGCCTGGAGGTTGACTACCTGAACTTGAAAGGGAGTGGTAGGAACCTTGGGCACATGGCCGGACTGGGGCCTCAAGATAATGTGATAGGGATCCAGTTCGAGGCACCCATTGGTGGCAGAGAAGCTTGCAGATCCCCAACCCTCTTGACTGTGTTCAGGAGGGCTGTCTTCTGAGAGAGGGCACTAAGCTCCACTGATACCAAGGCTCAAAGGGAAGCTACTGAGGTCCAAAAGGACATCAGAAGGGCTGAAAAGGGAACAAGGCTAGACCTCGAAGACTAAACCTCCTAGTAACTTTGAGGAATCTGACAGCGAGGTGGTGCTTCCCTACAGATTACCCATCCAGTAAGACGTGGTTAGCCAAAATGGCAGCCACGTACACCTTCAGGTTAGAGGGAAACAATGACTGTCCAACCTCTCTAGAGAACAAACCCTCTGCGTAACTTGATGCCACTATGAGATTCGATCATGAGGCCATTACTGAAGCAATCTCACCCCTCCCAAAGTGGGAAGGCAGCTTTGATTACCCTCATGAGGTTATGAAGTGACCGGGATGGACCGAAGGGGAGGGCCTTTTACCATAACCCCTCAAAAACAGGCCACAGGACAGATCTGTGTTGAGGGAAAACAAAGTATTGGTTCTTCAGGTCTGAACATAAGCCTAGAAAAGCTCTGTTGAGAATACACAAAACCAGGAATGGTAATAACCCCCCCCCCCTTAGCCATCACAAATTACAGGTTGAAAAACCCACACTTGATGTTGACCATAGACAGGCTAAATCGTGCCCTTCCAAAGAAAGACATTGACCTTCATCCGCAGCCCGGGGCTCTCTCTCCACAGGGGAGAAAAGTGTGCCATTGAAACAGGTGGCGCATGACACGGCCTAGCCGAATGGTCCCACGAGCCCCTGAGACTGGTTAGGAAGTGAAAGTCACTCCAAAACCATGTCGAGGGGTCAAAGGGACGATGGAATTCGGGGCCTGGGGGAATTCAGAATGATGGATCATACCCAATAGGCTATGGGACCACCCACCACCCTCAGCATCACATTAGGAGAGAAGTCTCTGCTACGTGATACAACAGTGAGAGCGTATTTGTGCAGGACAGGACAAACTGTCCAAGCACAATTGTGGTCCAAACCCAATGTGCTATTGGGCCACACTCCACCCTTAACATCACAAAAGGAGAAAAGACTTCGCCATGTGATGGGTAAGTGAGAGTGGAGGTATGCAGGACAGAATAAATTGTGTCCGTACACAGAAAAACTTGAACCAGGAGGAGCTGCTCTCACCGTCAACTTGGTGCTACCTGTGGTGTTGCACCTAGTTACACCCGCCATCAGGCAGGAGGAGGACAGTAACAGCTGGTCCGCTTCTCTGAGACCTTCGACAAAGGCGGGGAGCAGGCAGAGGCGAGCATGAAGACGTGGCTGCCACAGCGCGACTACCTGTCTCTAACCACAAGAGAGACCCACAAATGGCTATCACAATGGGCAGAAAAAGCCAAAAATGCCACTGCTAAACCACTATAGTGGACAAACCCCCAAAAATAGCTTTGCCAAACCATCATAATGGGCAGAAACCAAAAATGACCCCGCCGGCCACGACAGTAGGCAGAAAAAACAAAAATGGTTTTGCTCAACACCATAATGAGCGGAAACCACGGTACCTGCACCCTGAGTCATGACCACCCTTGGAGGTGGGGTCAGCCTGACCGGTTGCAATCCCTGCCATAGCAAAGTACCCAACATGCTCCGGACAAGAGCCTCGGACTGTTCTTCCAGGAGATGGCCGGCGTGCAAAAGCACTGCCAGAATGCACACCACCTGAGGGAACTCTGAACGCCCTAGGCTGCCCCACCAAGGAGGGTGGTGAGGGGCGGACAGGATAAAGAAATGAAAGTCAACCAACGGTATGAATAAGAAATGCCAACGCAATTTTAATATTTATGAATAGGAATATGTACACATCTGAATGTCTGTAAAAGCTGTTTATATGAAATAATTAACGTATTAGTCCTGTCAATACTTTGATATTATATGTTTCACTGTGTACTAAAACGTAAGTAAATGTATGTGTGGAACAACACGTATGCTCATGAGACCACGTTGGCCTGTAAGATGCTTTGGATTAAGCATCTGCCAAATGTATAAATGTAAATATTAAGTCTCTACTAAATGACTACATAGGAATTTTTATTTATGTGTATGTTTTATGTTTTTGGTGATACTGGCAAGAATAAAGCTCTTCTTTATATGCCCCTGCCTACAGCTGGACACATTAACTCAGTTCATGTCTTACTGTAAAAGCCAAATAAAACAAAAATAATGGATGTTTATTTAAGACTTGAAAGCTATGCATTGACCCGTTAGTGACCAGATCTTTCCTGGGAAGCAGAGGAAATTTAATGAAATTGTGGTGTGGGTGTTTGGCCAGAACAATGTGGGCATAGCTCGGCAAACCATGTTCATTTAAAAGTTCTGGGGTGTATTCCAAAAAGCAGGGTTAACTTACCATCAGATTAAACCTGAACTCTGCGTTGATTAACCCCAAACTTGCTTACTCGGGGTATAGCAGTTCCAAAACCCAGTGTAGGAGTTCAACCCACTGAAAGTAACCCAGAGCATGCTCATGGTAACAACATTTCACGAGTCACAATGAAAACGGCAGATACTGTAACTTCGAAGTTTTTAAATGAGAAAGAACGTTATAAACCAATACTTTCTGGAAAATTATCATTTTAGGATCGGCTTAGAAGTGCATGATTACAAAACAGATAAAATTAATTACTTAATAAATTTAGCTCTATATCAATGGTCTCCAACATGGTGCCCAGGGGCACCAGGTTGCCCTCACAGAGTCTGTGAGTTGCCCGCTAAGGCACATTCTATTTATAGCCTCAATTGTAATATTTATTTATTACATATTTAATGTTACCTTGGCTTATTTTATGTATGTTAACATTTTAAACAATGATAAACATAACAAGTAAAACAAAAAAGCTTTGAGTAGACTATATTCAAAAAGTAGCCCTCCAGATGGTTTTATCCATTGCAGTCCTTGCTCAAAAAAGGTTGGAGACCCCTGTTTTATATGTCAAAATATGTCCTTTATTATTTAATACATCCAAATGTCTTCATTCCCGTATTGCTCAAACATGATAGCTCAGGAAAGTAGCTGGAGAGGCCCATTTTTAAAGAAAAAAAATTTAATTTAGAGAAACACCATAGATTATAGCTATTTAACTGGGTCACGCAATTAAACGTTTGAACTCCTGGTCTAAAGAATTTTTGTGAAAATTAAAGGTTTGTTGGATGTACAGTCAAAAATCATTCTTTTGTGCATCATTTAGTACCTTATAAATAAAAGTTAAGCCAGTGGTTAAAATAAAAAGTTGATGCTCCTCATAAAAAAGTTCACAGGCAGGGTCATAAATATCTTTTAAATTAATTTCCAATTCACTCATCGTCTGCGAAGTGGTGCAAGACAATGTTGTCCCACCAGTCTTTGTTTTGGACTCTAATCCAGATGGCTTGTTTTTGGGTGCCAGTAGAGGAATTGCTTGAGAAATATAAGCAGCACAAGGCACAACGTTTTATGTACTCGTTGTCTCCTAATAAGGAAATATATTAAGTCTGCTTATTAAGACATAGAAAAGAAGCGATGGTAGGAGAATGGCTAGTATGTGCATCTTGAAACTATATTTTGCAGTGTGCACAGGTCAAAGGTTTGACTCCGATTGAAGCTTGTACTGTATAATGGACATCAACATAATCAATTTATTTAGCTTTCATGTAAACTTATGTTTGGATTCCTCAATCTGATTGATTAAAACAAAGTGTGTCATTGTAAACATAGTTGGTGCTAATAAGATTAGCATAGATAGTCACCAGCCTTTATAGGTTTCCAGCATGGGATGTTGGTGTGCTGGTGTTGTGACGAAGAAAATTTTTGTCAACTATAGTAGACTTACTAGAAAGAATCCTGGTCAATCAACTTCATCATATAAGCTTTGCAAGTGAATAGACTAGATATGCCGATTCATCAGCTAAACAAGCATGACTTAACATAGACAAGCATAGAAATGAAGGATCTTCAGGGGTTTCTTAATTAATTAATTAATTAGACAAAATAGACAAAATGAATTAATTATTAACAAAATAGGCCCAAAGAAACCTCTGAAACATCTGAATGAATCTCTTTAATCAGTCTTTAATAAATTTGTACAATGTGAATGGCACAAAAACATGCCAAAAAAGCAACAATGAAGGTGCATCCCTAAACACAACTGTGGGGCCAAAGCAGATCATATGAAAACATACGAAAGAGATGGTACAAATTTCTTCAAATCAGCCATCAATTCTATAAAACCAGCTCTACAAAACAGTTACAAAGTTGCGCTTATTTCTTTGCAAGATTTTTTGGCAGTTTTAATACAATGTTTGTCCGTTTACCAACATTCCTTACGTTTCTGAGTGTTTGTTAGTCCATTGTCTGATTGTTTCTTTTGCTTTGGCATTGCTGTGTGGTTCCTTTTATAGCATATCTGTCCTCAGCAGTAGTTCAGTTTGAGTTTTTTAAAAAAGGCACCTATTTAACCCTTATAAGTCCCTTGGGGTCAGTCTTACCCCCAAGCCACTTTTCTTTAAAAAACATGGTTCCCTACATCTCAGTGGAATAAGATTTTGTGACCTTTCTAGACAATCTGTCAATATTCATATAAAAAACTGGGCTTGATTCGGATGTTCTAAAGATGTCAAAAAAAATTACTAAAAGAGGCCCTTGGGGGTAAGAATGACCCCAATAAAAAATCATTTTTTTCTTTTTTTATTTGTCAAAAAAATCAATGCATCTAGAATAAATCTGAAAATTTCAACACAGAAGCATAGGCCTCGTACTAGAGCACAAATGCAATATTGAAAAGACATGCTCAATCACACACACACAAAACACACAAAGGTATGACACAGAGAGCATTTTTGACAGAATTTGGGAAAAACAGCCACAGATGCAAAACAAAAATGAAAATTGGTGGGCTCTAATGATCACACACACACACACACATTCTGGTTTCCATGTTTTGTGGGGACATTCCATAGACATAATGCATTTTATACCATACAAACTGTAGAATATAGAATAGAATATATTAGAATATATTCTATTCCCCTTACCTGCCCCATTCCCTAACCCCAACCATCACAAATACCTTTCTTGTACCTTAGATTTTTAATAAACATCATCGTTTGATTTATAAGCTTGTTTCCTCATGGGGACATCAAAATGTCCCCACAAGGTCACAAAAACACTGGTATTCCTTTCTTTGTGGGGACAATTGGTCCCCACAACGTAATAATTACCAGGTGCACACACACACACACACGCACACACACACACACACACACACACACACACACATTCTGGTTTCCATGTTTTGTAAGGACATTCCATAGACGTAATGCATTTTATACCATACAAATGGTGCCAGGGGGGCCCCAGTTTATGACATTTTATGAAATACATTAATTTATCATGAATTCTGTGTAATTAAACCTAAAAAATTAAGGCTACTAACCAAAAGCACTACCTTTTTGTATAATTTAATGTTTTTTTTTTATTAAAATGTTGAGTTTTAAGAACAGTTTTTTGTCAAAAATTTTCTTTGGGGGGCCGCGAAGAAATGCACCGTACACAAGGGGGGCCGCACGCTGAAAAAGTTTGGGAACCACTGCCCTAACCTATCCCAGTCCCTGACCCCAACCATCACAGAAACCCTTCTCCTTCCTCACATTTTCAAGATACATCATTTTGTTTGATTTATAAGCTTGTTTCCATATGGGGACCTCAATGTCCCCACAAGGTCACAAAAATACTGGTATTCCTATCTTCCCACAACGTGATAATTACCAGGTACACACACACATAAAGACAAAAACTACAAAAAATTATATTATTTGAAATAATATTTATTTTTAATGACCTATCAATGTTTATATATTCATACATTCACAAAATGCATCACTAAAGTAGTGATGTGAGCAGTTGGCCACATCTAGTAAAATAAATGGGTCTCTATGGCCTCTCTGCTGGTCAAAATGATTTATTTCCTACACTGTAATTCTTTCTTTTATGTTTTTTTCTAAACACCAGATGACCAAATTTTACACAACATCTAGATCAATATCTAAAAACAATTTAAATCAAATTTAGATTATTATTAGGTTTTAAATTTTTTATATAAAATTGATATTTTACAGGCAAGCTAATGGTGTAGTTGAGGAATTTAGTTGTAAACGGGTACAAACGTACTTCAAATCTCCTAAACAAAAAGTAAACAAAAAGTAAACAAAAAAAGATATACTATTTGTATCATTAAAAATGTATATATTTTTTGTAATCACTCTTTTAATTTCTGGGGTAATTTTTACCCCCACGGAACTCTAACGTATACAGGAAATTGAGGGTTAATTGGTAAAACATTATTTTGTGTATTTAGTATAATACAATTTGTTTGCATGCTTTAAATAACACGTTATTTTTCACATACCGTACCATTTTGTAGCTCCAGATTTCCCGCTCTTCCTGAAACGCACTGATTTTGTACAATACTCATTGATTTGAAAAACGCTCTGTCCCTGATTGGCCAGCTATTCTGTACTTACTTACTTATTCATTTAGCTGACACTTTTATCCAAAGTGACTTACAATTGCTATATATGTCAGAGGTCGCACGCCTCTGGCGCAACTAGGGGTTAAGTGTCTTGCTCAGGGACAAAATGTTGTGTCACAGTGGATTCGAACCCAGGTCTCTTACACTAAAGGCGAGTGTCTTATCCATTGCGCTATCACCCCCACTGTACGTTCTGATTGGCCTGAATACCTCTGACATCAGCCGGAAATGTGATGCTCCTTACCATCTTTGAAAGATTCGGTCACAATGCAACGCTAACTGGAGTTAACTTACAGGCTGAGTCTGAAGCGGGAGGAACTATGAAAATGTTCCCAGGAAGTAAACTGTTCCCTACAATCTGTGTGATTGTTGTAATCCAAGAAAAGAGATAACTCGCGTCATCGTTTCCTTTGGGGTATGTATCTTTTGCATATCGTTAACATGTAGCACACTTACACCAAAGGAAATGTAAAATCGTGAATCGGACCATAAGTGCTCTTAAAAGTAAAACATGAATGTGACATGATTGTCAAGTATTGTATCCCATAATGTGAAATGTGACCTTTGCATTTAACCAATCCCAGTGAGTAGGCTAGTCGACATGCGCACCACAAGTCGTGAACACAGCAGTGGTCAGCTATCAATGCAGCGCCCGGGGAGCAATTGGAGGAAATGTGTCTTGCTCACAGTGACCTCAATCACAACCTGCTGGCCATGAGGCTCAAATCAATGACCTACACAATGCATAAGGTCTTCTCTTCTGTTAGGATCTCCAATCCTAAGTTGAGCAAAAGTAATAGTGATACTTGCCTCAGCAAGAACAACTAAACAGATAAGTGCCAGTTGGACAGACAAATGAGTATGGAGTGGAAATAGGGTGAAAGAAAGTTCAAGGCAAGAGGAAGGGGGGAAAATCCCCTTTCAGACACCAGGCCAAGACCTTTAGCCCAGAGCAGAGAGAGAAACGTCCACTGTGAGCCCACTGCAGGTATAAATAGGCAGACTGTGCAGAATTTAGGACTGAGGCTTAGCACAGATCAGGCCAGCATTCTTTAGTTGCAATTACAGCACCATGACAGTGGAGTGACCCTGTGCATTATTAAGGTCACTGCAAAAGACATGATTAGTAAAGCTAAAGCAGGATAAGACGGACGGAGGGAGAGAGATGCACTCCTGACAGCATCGAAACGCAGGCTCTAGAATTCATGTTATTTGAATAGGATTAGGAAAATTCAGAAGTCATGAGTACATTGAGTCCTCTTAAAATCATGTCAAACTTTGTTCCACTGTTATCGCTATAACAGTTATTCTATCACTGTATCTATACTAGGTATGTGATTCTAAACAAAACTTTTGGAAAGAAAAACTTTTTTCATAAATCTTGTACATTTTTGTTAAAGAAGGGTCCCGAGGCATTTCCAGAATCACAGAGGCCAGTGTTTTCTGGGAACCCAGATAAAACACTCTTTCTAACCACAAGACATGGCTTGCCTTGACAGCCTTTACTTTACTTCTCTAGTGGTGCAAATAATCACTTTTGTTTCAAAACTATGTATAAATCTTTGTTCTGCTGAACATAAAGGAAGATATTTGTTATCAAGCAGGATGCATGACTTCCATATAGTAGGAATAAATAATACTATGGAAGTCAATAGTTCTCCAAAAACTGTTTAGTAACAAACTTTGCTCAAAATAGCATTTTTTTGTGTTCAACAGAACAAAGAAATGTATACAGAATTGGAACATCCTGAGGATGAGTAAATGGTGGAAGAATTTTCAATTTTGGGTGAACTATCCTTTCTGCATTCCTATAATACCTCTACATTCTGGTCTGTGTTTAGAGGAAATGCTACCCAAGGTCTGTTATGTAAAACCAATTCAACATTCACTGGACACAGCTGGTATGTCTTGCATAAGAGTCACTGAATGTCATCTGGTGAGAGCCAATGCTGCCAATCCAACAACCGGGTAAAGCTCAGCTTCCCCAGGCAGTGATATCTCCTGCCATTGCCCAGAGTGGATTAGCACTTGATTGAGGTTGCTGTCCTGGATTTCTGTTAAAGTCGATTTAGGGCTCAGTTCATAAAAAATGTTTAATACTCAGGTCAAAGTACCATGTCCTGTTGCAAAATGGACTAATCCTCCAGGCAACACTTTGTGGCATCTTATATTTTATGCAAAAATTGGCTTTGAATGCAAAATGTCAAATCGATCTAAATCGAGATGAATCCAGGGTAGGATGGAAATGCAACATCACAAAGGTAAAAGGCTGTAATAAAATATGCTGAAAGATAAATCTTGACTTGATCAGAAGTTTCAATTTCAAATGAATATTATAAAGCTAGAAGGATATTTCAGAATACATTCTGCTTTCGAACTAGAACAATAATGTTTCTACCTTTTAAAGTTTGTGTTATGGTTTTATTTGTTTGATTGTCTCTGAGAAATACTTTTATGGTTAAAATCCTCAAAACATTTATAAATAATTTTTTGCAATTATGAGCGAGTTGGCAAGATGGGTGGTAATTTTTTTTTATATTCATGAAAATCAGTCAAGTGACCTTTTACGTCATTCCAGATGCCTGCCGCCATCTTGAGTACCTACCGAGTACCAGTAGGCTACTGACAAGCATTAGCTAGCTTGCTACGATTTACAGATTTCTTATCTTTTACTGTCAATGATTTTTACGGATACGGGAAATGTATACAAAAGACAACATTTCGAACCTCGACTGTCATGAAAAGAAACGTTACTTTAAAAAAAATATATCTTGGTTAGAGTGTGATGCATACTCGATCCCTGATGCGTTCTTCCAGCCGCTGTCCGCTGCTACCGAACTACCACTATTTTTACAACACTAAGAAGGCACGACACAACATGAAACTTTGCTCGAAGTATCACCTGTGTCTCTACACATGAACGCGAGCATTGAGAACATTGTTTGTGTAAACAAAGTTTACTAAAAAGAGGTTTTGAACAACTGATTTTGGCTGTTATGGTGTCCGCATGCCATCTTTGCCAGACATAAAGAATCGATTTCCGAATGAATGAATCTTATAAGAGGCTCCTTTTTAAACTAGAATGTCAATATTGTTTTTCACTTGCGATAAAACAAAGAATTATCAGTGCATTTATATGGAACTATGCTTTAGGAGCTATCCATCTTTACTTTTCTCCCTCCTTGTGTCGCATTTAGAGATCGATACATCTTGACTGACAAGATGGCGGCGAGCGGACACCAAAATAACCAAAGTCAGTTGTTCAAAACCTTCTTTTTAGTAAACTCTGTGTACACAAACAATGTTCTCATTACTCGAGTTTACGTGTAGAGACACAGGTGATATTTCGAAAAAAAAAGTATCATCATGTGTCGAGCCTTCTTAGTGTTGTTAAAATTTGAATGCTCAAAACATATTGAATGCATAGCTACTAGCTCTTTTGCGACCACTTTAGGTACTCAAAATGGCGGAAGACAAGTTTGAGATGTGAGTGACGTCAGCTGATATTCATGAATACGCATACTCCATGGCAGAGTCCTGCAGGCCAGCGGGTGGGTATCCAACGGGTAAGCCGTAATATTTGATGTAACTGGTGGAATACTATTAACATTTAATCAGGGTAGTATGTCACAGGCAGAAGCTAAAAGCTGATATGCAGCGGCTTTTTTAAATGGACCTTTTTTGTGCCTATGCTTTGTCTGGAAACAGTTAAAAGTTTCTAAAAACAGTGCGATTTGCGAGTGGGGTCAGGTCCTCCTCTTCATATCCAAAAAGTTAAATTAGTTATGCTGTTCGATCAAGGTTCAGGTGTTTTGTTAATAACTGCAAGTTACGTTACATCAAATATCAGCGGTGCACCGCTTGCTCCATGGTAGCTGTGGTCACCTTAGCTCCATTTTATACTGAAATGCATTTAAGCTGAAAGTTTATATGTATATGCGTAGGGTGACCATACGTGCCTTTCTTTCCAGACGCGTCCTGGCCAGGATTTTGGGTGCTTTTTCCAGAAGTCGTATTTGTGGACCGCATACGTCATAGCGGATTATTATTATTATTACAGAAAGGCAACTATGATTGTATGTCTTATGTTTTTAACTAAAATGGCGGATGCGGTCAACAAATACAACTTCTGGAAGACGCACTGAAATCCTGTCCAGGACGAATGGCATGTATGGTCACCCTATATATGCGAGTGTTTAATGGTTGTTTGCGTGCATCAAGTATGTGGGTTTTTAGTTATCTTCTTCACTGAATTACTGCTGCCATGATCAATACTCTATTGTGTTCCTGTAGCTCAACTAGTAAAGCATTGTATTAACAGTGCAAACGTTGTGGGGTTCATCCCTGGGAATACACATAGTACTGATAACATGTGACCCTTCCTTGTGAAAACCCAGTTAGTCATTAGTCATCAGTGAGATTTACTTTTTATTACGTAAAATTATTCTGTATTATAACGTAAAGAAGAAAACATCTTGTGAAAATATATCCGTAGTTGACATCTTTAATATTGACTGGCCATGTCAAAGGTTAAAATCAATGACTAAAATCAAACTTTCATTCTCCTAATCTCATAATTAGATTGAGACTTTAACCTGAATTTCAGTCACAATATAAACCTTGAACTGCAAGTCGCTTTAGATGAAAGCATCTGCAAAAATGCATAAATGTAATTAAGTTAAGTGAACAGACATCTCTTTTATTAAAATGAACATACATCTCTTTTATTATAATTTCACTTTTGTCATTACAATTGCCAACTTTCTATATAGACAGAAATAGGGCTTGGTTCATAAAAATGTATCTACTGGATGTAATATATAACTAATTGCATTAGTAGTTTTGTAGTGCAATGTATAAGCCATATTGGTAACACTTTATTTTACGACCCGCAAAGTACCGCGTAATTAAACCGAATTTACAGCGTACCTATTTCTAACAACAGGGTAGGTAACCTGTAGGTATAAGGGAATAATATTTTAAGTTTGGGGTAATAAGGGGGTAAGAATATGAAGAATTATAAATTATTTATACTCTAAGTATTTTATAACAACAGGGTACCTATTGTAATATTACGTGGTATGTATGACTTAGTCAAGTCTATGGGGAAATTATGTTTTATTTATTTTTTATTGTGAATTTTTCATATTGACTACTGAATGTTGTATACAGTCAATGTCTACGAGCCACATCGGCAAATAAATATAACAGCATATCACTTTTATTTTAGTAGCCTATATTACTTGCTTTTAATAACAAAAGTCCAGCTGATTTAATGTGGTTATCTTTTTTTTAAGGTAAGTACAATACAAATAGCAACTTATTATTTACCAGGAAACTCCTACATTTGCGGACATATTTGAAGTGGTGCTTTGCAATTTATTTACTGTAAACACAAGTATTTTAGCCAAATATAATTTATGAAATGGCAAACCAGAATGAAACAACAGCAGATATCAGCTCCCGCTAAAGCAAAAGACGACTACATGCGTAGACTACTGAGCGCGCGGTCGTCTGCAGGAGGTTTGCTGGAACGCGATCCTGAGGTGAAATTTCTTTAAGAGGTTTTAAAAACGTTCTACACTGTGGAGTACAGCTGCGAGTGATGTGAGCAGGATCCTCATGCTGGATAAGGTGACTGGTTTTGTTAATACATGACTCACGCATTTCAAACAATGTTTTTCAAGAAAGTTGCTAGCTAACGGTAGCAGGTTAGCTAGCACATAAGTAAGCCTAAAATTTATAAACGTAACTGGCTTAGAAACTGTTTCTGTCAAGGCACAGTGAAGAAACATTACTGAAGGCTTTCATTTATGTTTTTTATATGTAATGCAGAACAGCATTTGTGAGACGACATCAACTCAACATCCGAGTGGACAAGAACACCAACAGAGGAAGCCAAGCCGCAAAAACAATGAAAAATTGTCATGACTTTTTATTTTAAATAAAAGTTATGTGATAATAAACATTAAGTGTTGGCTTAATTATAGTGTTTTAAAGATGTTTTGAAATAAGTTGTTTTAAAATAAAAATAACAATATTCTGTATGTTTATGGTATTTACCCTATAACAAGAGGTGAACAAAGCACCACTTTAGTTTACAGCCCGCAAATATGTGAGTTACCTGGTACATACACAGAACAATCGGGGAATAAGCCCCACTTTAGTTTACAGCCCGCAAATATGTGAGTTACCTGGTACATACACCGAACAATCGGGGAATAAGCCCCACTTCAATTTACAGCCCGCAAATATAAGAGTTACCTGGTAACTCCTGTATACATAAACAGATCAAAGAGGTACAAGTTGCTATTATTTTTATTGTGTGTTATATTTTATTTGCCGACGTGGCTTGTAGACATCAACTGTAGGCTATACAAAACACTTCATCAGGTAAGTAGCAAATATGAAAAAAAAAACATATTACACATAGACCATATTACCCATAGACGTAAGTCATACATACCACGTAATATTACAATAGGTACCCTGTAGTTATGAAATACTTAGAGAATAATTTTCCATATATTCTTACCCCCTTATTACCCCAAACTTAAAATATTATTCCCTTATAACTACAAGTACGTACTGTAGAGGTACTCTGTTGTTACAAATAGGTACGCTGTAAATTCGGTTTAATTAAGCGGTACTTTGCGGGTCGTAAAATAAAGTGTTACCGCCATATTTACATAGAAAATGCTAAATGAAGTAAAATACTGCAATTTTAGTATGTTTAGCATCTCTCTTGAATTGCAACCGCTTAATGAATTAAGCACAAAGGACCAATGCTGAAACACAAGTACTTGACAGAATGCCAGATGTAAATTTCTTACTGTGGTATCTATACACAGTAGGATTTCAAAGAACGTGTGGCATTCAGCCATAGTATTTGCATTACCATACACAGCTCACAATGTATGAAATGCAGCAGAAAGCCACTGAAGCGCATCCGCATGGATGCGTTTATTGACTTTTCCTTCCTACTTTCGATTGCCAGTGTAATGAACGAAATAATCCTTTTAACTTTTGAGTGGTTACAAGCCCTTGCGGCTTATTGATTTGATCTAACAAGCATAATTAGGCAGCTGTGCTTTGGATTTTGCAAACAGAAGCTGAGCTGTACTGTATTTTTCTGCTGACTGATGCATGTTGATTGCTTTGTGCCCATGCATGCCAGCGAGGAGAGGTGACGTTCTAGCAAGCACAGATGGGCACTGATCAGATGCTAATGCACTCACTCAGATAAGTAGGGTTAAGTGCGTAGTGTACTATAGTAATATTGGCGATTTCTTTTTTATCTGTGACGGAGAGAGTACGACAGAATGACATGGGTCGGCTTTGGGACACGTGGGCCACAGCTGTGCATGTTATCAGCCACCACCTGAGCTATTAGTGAAAAAGGCTTTTATACATGTACGTTCAACACTAATAAGCCATTGTCAAATGCAGGATGCACAGGCCGAAGCTTTTGATTGTTGGTCGGCCCAGTGAGGTCAAAAAGCTTGACCTCTCAGTATTATGACACAGAGGTGTGTTGCTAATATTTCTGTCAAGTTTTACTTGGGGTAGGTTTATTAGTGAACATACTATAAACAAAAAACTGTATTTAAGTTTCTTTTTTGTTTTATTCACTAAGCACCTGCAATCCAATTTGAAGAGATGCTAAACATGCTAAAATTGCGGTATTTTCAACCATTTTACGTGCCCCTGCCACGACTTTCTTTTCTGTGACATTTTCACGTATTGGTTACTCAACTGTTTTTATTTTTAAACGCTTCGGTTTGGGGTTAGATTTGCTGTTTGCGTTATGATGTCACTTAAGATATTGGTTTATACAATTTTTTCGTATGTTTTTTAAACCATTGTCGCCTGAGGTTAGGGGTAGAGTCCGGTTTGGGTAGGATGTAATTTTATTTAACAGAAAGTTGTTCTAACACCAAACCGAAGCGACAATTAAAAAAAAAAAAATAGGAAAAACAGTTGAGTGACCAATACCTGAAACTGTCACAGAAGAGAAAGTCGTGGCAGGGGCACGTAAAATGGTGGACATACATGACAATGTCATGCAAAACTGAGCAAAATAATTCGTGAAAGTTATATATTAATAAAGTGGTGACCTCTCATTTTTTTTATTTACAACTAGTCTTATTTGTAAGATTTAACTGTAAAAATTAGTACGTTTAACATAAAAATGTAAAACGCTACAGTAAAACTAAAAAGACATTAACTATTTAACTTTATAAAACCTTTACATATACAAAGATTTTTTTTTTTGAGTAAAAGGATTACCATATATTTTATGGTGAAAATAATGTTTGACAAAAAAACACACAGCCTGATCTCACAAGAATTTGTACGTATTTTGCAAGTTGGCTGATTTGTATAAATTCATAAGAAGTGAATCATACAAAAACGTCAGATTATCATAAGAAAACAATAACAAAACCCGACCCTAAACCCAACGTCACAGGGCCAAAAGCAAATTGTACAAAATGTACAATTATGGTTGTAGGAATACATACGAATGAGCCACCTTGAAAAAATACAAATTGTCATAAGATAGCGTTGGAATACACATACTTTTACAGTAAAATACTGTTAAAATAGTTTAATTGTAAGTTGAATAATACAAAATGATATGGTAAAAAATTTATTTTTTAGCTTTTTAAATATTTTCTGTATTTTTACTGAAGCTTTTAGCAACCACAGCTGCTTTTTTCATAAAAACAACATTTATTTGCAGTATTAAATACCATGAAATTCAGTTTGTGGTTAAGCCATCTGCTTGATTGTCCTACCCAGTAATGTTTATTGAACAAACGTTAGCTTAAACAAAAAGTTTTTTTGAACTGAATGCAGTTAACATAACTTTTAATTTTATATAAATAAATATTTAGTTGCAATATCAATGAGCTTGTCTATAAATATATACCGTATATCAGTACATGAAACAATATATATTTTATTCCAAAGGTTTTTTTTTAACACAGACCATCTGTTATGGACAAGTCACAACACATACAAACAATAGCCATCGTTGTTTATGGTTTCATAAATAGAATAGAGATGAAATATATCAGCCAGAAATTCTCCTGCTTGTCCCGACATATAACACCCGCACGTAAAACTTTGTTTCATCATTTTGACATTGTGACAGAGGACAACAGGTGTTATCAGTTCATTTAGGCTTAACAGGGAGAATTACAGCTGTCACCTGGCATATTCCATCTGCAATGTTGAAACATTGTAGAAGTAATGACCATACCCTTTTCCCAGAGCTAGACATATATTGTTTCTGTAACCTAACTTGTTGTACTGTATACGCTTCCTTGCTTAGACACGTCAAGCTGGTTATCTCTCCAAGCATGTGCTTTTGGAATGCCCTGGCATGTGTATATTTGAAATAGTTTGGACCTCAGTTGTGGCTCTTT
This sequence comes from Paramisgurnus dabryanus, assembly GCF_030506205.2. Classification (NCBI taxonomy): domain Eukaryota; kingdom Metazoa; phylum Chordata; class Actinopteri; order Cypriniformes; family Cobitidae; genus Paramisgurnus; species Paramisgurnus dabryanus. The sequence continues at coordinate 48,311,153 of NC_133341.1, forward strand.
ATAGGAACAGAATATTGAATGATGGAAAGTAGTTTGGAGAAAAGGAACTGTGATGACAGAAACCATAAGCTGCAGATGTTCTGTACTTATTGGCTCAAATTTAATCAGCTTGGGGAAAATGCCTGCTTGTTGCAAACCTGTGTGTGTTTTCCATTTTGTCTTTCTATTCTCCACTTAAAGGTGCATTGTGTAACCTTTTAAAAGATCTATTGACAGAAATGCAATATAATATACATAACTATATTATCAATGGTATATAAATACCTTACATAATGAACTGTATTGTTTTTATTACCAATGAGCAGGGCCAGACGGAATCTGCAGAGTTTTTTTTTGCTTTTTCTGTGGATTTTTTTTTAAATCTGCGGAATTCTGCGGAATGATTTTAAATGTTTTTAGAGACTTTAAGCTATAAATATTACAAAATTGCATCTAAAATAATTACTTTTCAAAAGGCTTACAATGAAAATGAGTCCTCTGAGTTAAACTGGACCAACATGAACCAGATAATGTGCATGTCAAGATAGAATTATAGTTTGTATATATATATTATTGTTTATAATGTTATATATTATAGCAGAATAAAAAAGCTTGTGTTAATACATTCTCATTATGAATTAAGCATGAAGATAATTTCATCATTTTTACAACGCAAACTTTATAAACTAACGTAATGTAAACTTTATATTGAACATAACAACTAAGAGCATTCGTCTTGTAAACGTATTTGAAATGATCATGTGCTGACTGTCGCGTCACATAGACGACAGAGACAAGATCTGCTTAACTCAGCGGTAAGTTTTATTTAATCTCAAATATCAAATGGTTCGTCCTCTATATCATTAAAAATAGGGATGCATAATGATTAATCGCGATTAATCTATAGCAGAATACAAGTTTTTGATTACATCATATATGTGTGTGAACTGTGTACAATAATTATGTATATATAAATATGCATACATGCATGTATAATTTAAAGGAAAATTTTTTTATATATTAAGTATTTATATTTATATATAATATAAATTATACATAAATATACAAATGTATATACACATGTAAACATTTCTTAAATATATACATGCATGTGTGTGTATTTATCTATAAAAAAATTATTATACACAGTTCACTCACATATATGATGTAAACAAAAACTTTTATCCTGCTATAGATTAATCGTGATTAATTGTTATGCATCCCTAATTAAAAACAATCACAGCCAACAGCACGCGCAGGGTTTATGTACTTGTCAATGCCGCTCGCAAACGCGTGAGGCTATGTATGTGTGCTTGTTGTCAATGACGGTTACTGATCACAAACACGCTCAAGTGCAGGGTATGTGTGCTTGTCAATCACGGGCATTAAATCCGTGGAATTCCGCGGAAATCTGCGGGGGCATATTCCGTTTGGCCCTGCAAATGAGCCGTTTTTATACACCGCAGGTTCCATTACATAGAAGTCACAATAATGGCCGTAAACGGACAAATTGTTTTACAGAGTTTTGTTCCTACGCTGTCTCAGACATCATCATGTTTGTCCTGTGGCGGCCGTATGCGTTTTGAAATTGAGGGGTGAGCTGTTGGTTGCAATTCGCAATCTCACCACTAGATGCCACTAAAATTTAAGCGCACCACCTTTAACCATTCTAAAACAAATTACATTTGTTAATTTAATCACATTGTTCACAATTGTGACTGTAAAATTTTTTTACATTTATATAGCTCTAAAATTAAAATGTTTTAGTTCACTTCCTGCAAATATGAAAATATTTGGGATTAAATGTGAATATGCTTTTGGGTGTATGTTTCCTACATGAGATTATTATAAAAAGAAAGCAACACAAACAAAGTCCCTATTCATTCCAGAAAGGATGGAATGTATGTTTTGATATGCTGCCAGCTCCTACATGAGATGTTTGTCTATACAAACCTTCTTTTTGGCCAATGGCATTCTTAAATGGCTAGAGTTTCTCTTCAAATTAAAATTACTACGTATTATACTCATATTTTACTTACACTTGGATACATGTATGTAAGTTTCATGTTTGACATTTTTTAGATATTTCAGTGAGAGCATAACACATTGTTTTCAGTTAATAGCTCTTTTTTAATTAAAGCACTCCTATCCAGAATACAGCACATAAAGTTGTCATTTATATGCAAACACAAAGACTCCATTTAAAAAAATATATATTTGAATGTTGGTGAAAAACGGAAAATCACAAATACAAAATCAGATGTACAGTGATAAAACAAGCCTTAAAAAGATTTGCTCCACAAAGTTGCATTCACTCCCTAACAGATAGAGATCAAGGATGAAGAGTTCACACGGGAAGTCATGAATCACATTGATCTGAGCAGTTTAGTGAAAATAAAGCAACGCTTAAATGTTTTTCCAGATTCTCTTATCGTAGGCAAATGTTTTATCTGAAAGACTTCAAAATGTTTAGGTTCCATTGAACATTTTTATTTTAGAATGAAAAAAAAACAATGAACCCTTTCATCACAGCGCCTTGAAAGCAAACTGGAAACAGTTAACAAAACTACTATATCTCACTCATATCCTACCTGTGACACATACTCTTAAGTGTCCAAATATAAAACTAATCCAATTTTCCTATGGCGTGAGGTCTGATCATAAATAGTTATATAATATCAAATTGCGGTGCATGCCAATTCTTTCCACCAGGGTTTTTCCAGGACCTATGCCCCATCATGAGAAACAACGCAGGCTGTGACCTGGAGGCCAACCGAGCTCAGCCCAGTTGCACAGCTGGAAGAGGCCTGAATGCCCTTCCAACCACTCAGGTTTCTCCAGGAGACAAGAACCTTGAGAATAACTGATCCCTTCTTAATTCGACATGCTTCTGAGAATTTATTACTGAATAACGGGTTAATTTTCATTGCCATTCCATATACGTATATTCAGTACATTATGAAAAAAATCCTGCGACTGAAGGTGTTGCAAGCTGTGAAAGCCAGGACAGATAGTTTTGGACTATTTACATAAACTCTTCCAAAAAAACAAGGCACAATAGAAATTGAGTTTTTCGATAGGTGAGCTTTTATGTTTATTTGTCTGGTGGATGATAAAACAGAGGAAACCTCATGTTGAATATTGATCTGTAAATAATTAAATAAATGTGCATAATAATAAATACTATACATTTTTTTAATCAAAAAGTATTAATTATATTTTGCCAAAATAGATAAATCTTTTATATATGTAGGCAGTGATGATGATCATGTTCAGACACAGGCGGAGTTGCTCTGATGGCTATCATATTGTGTGAAACTCAGCAGATGGTCTTTTAATAATACATTTGCTGTATGTTACTTTGCCCGAGCTGATGGCTATCATAGCACAATGAGTTCAGTCAGGGTTCAACACTAACACCCCCCACTTCTAACCCAACCACCCAGCGAAGAATAGAGGGTTTGTCATTAACCCTTTCAAGACCATAGTTGAATGCGAGTAAGTAATCCTTGACCATCCAGTCCAACTCTTCAAATTCTTGAAAAAATTCTGGATATTAACACACATCCTGCGTAGGGGTGAGGATATAGGGCAGCTGAGCCAGTTGAATTAAGAGAAAAGAGTATGCAACTATAATAGGCAAAGACTGCCTAATTTAAATAACCTGAGATATAAGATTATTACTTGATCATTGTTTTGGTCATTACTTGGTCATGCATTATTCCCAGTTATCCCAATAGTAACCAGAAAACCCTTTAAACTTCAAAATGACCCAAAAGTATTCAATAACAACATTCGACTTGTGTTGTGTATTTTAAAGGATTAGTCCATTTTCTTAAAAAAAATCCAGATAATTTACTCACCACCATGTCATCCAAAATGTTGATGTCTTCCTTTGTTCAGTCGAGAAGAAATTATGTTTTTTGAGGAAAACATTCCAGGATTTTTCTCATTTTAATGGACTTTAATGGACCCCAACAGTTAACACTTAAATCAACACTTAACAGTTTTTTTCAACGGAGTTTCAAAGGACTCAAAACGATCCCAAATGAGGCAAATGGGTCTTATCTAGCAAAACGATTGTCATTTTTGACAAGAAAAATAAAACAATAAGCACTTTTAAACCACAACTTCTCATTAATCTCCAGTTCTGTGCCGAGCCAGCGCGACCTCACGTAATTGCGTAGTGAAGTAGAAAGGTCACGTGTTACATATATGAAACGCACATTTGTGGATGTTTCAAACAATAAACTAACACAAAGACATTAATTAGCATCATTTGACATACAACAACGTCAAAACGGTCCTCTTTCTCCACACTTGTAAACACTTGGGCATAGTTTCGCATACATCATCCGTGACCTCTTGACGTGATAACATATTGCGTGTGGTCACGGTGGCACATCACAGAACCGGAGATAGACGAGAAGTTGTATTTTAAAGGTGCATATTTTTTATTTATCTTGTCAAAAATGACAATCATTTCGCTAAATAAGACCCTTATGCCTCGTTTGGGATTGTTTCGAGTCCTTTGAAACTCAATTGAAAAAAACTGTTAAGTGTTGAGTTAAGTGTTAAGTGTTGGGGTCCATTAAAATCCATTAAAATGAGAAAAATCCTGAAATGTTTTCCTCAAAAAGCATAATTTCTTCTCCACTGAACAAAGAAAAACATCAACATTTTGGATGACATGGTGGTGAGTAAATTATCTGGATTTTTTTTTAAGAAAATGGACTAATCCTTTAAGTGTCCTGAAGACTCCTCTACTTGTTGTGGATATCACTGTTGTTTCAGTTGTTACACATTAAATTAAAGTAAACATCCTAGAACTTCCTCAACAATAGTTCAAATAGCGAATGTGCATTGAAAGAGAGGCAACATTCTTCAAAAGATCTGCATGTGGATAGTGCAAAAGAAAAAAAAGTGAGATTGGGGTGAATAAATAACGACAAAATGTTCATTTTTAGTCAACCTTTGAATAAGATCTGTGTTTAGAAAATACAGTGAACTTTTCTAATGTCAAATTATTTCCTTTTGCAGTTAGATGTGACTGGATGAAATCATTTCATGTATATATTTATATTTTTTATTTCCTTAACGCCACTATTTTTAAAATGCATGTTTGACATCAGAAACATCAAGGCTGAGTTACCATAAACATTTCAGTCTTTCTTTATATTCCGTGCCAAAGCGTTCAACTGGAGTTTATATCTTCCACCTCCAGCTATGGGTTTGTGTGTGGTCCGTAGCATCAGTTAGCCATCTGTGTTCACGTCTGTGGAGAGCTGGGTCACTGAGTGGAAACAGGTTTACAGGTGAGGAGATGAGCTGTGCTAAGTCTCGTCTAACCTCTACTTTACCTTATCCTGTGCTGCTTTATACATGTAAAGTCACCATATGTGTGAAATCCATTGGCTTCAGTCTTACTAAGTGCAGTACTTCTGACCTGCTAAGTCAAGATCTGATGTAAGTCAGTTACACAGGTTTAGAAGTTACTTTCATATGTTACTAGGATAAATGATTGTAAGTTTCTTTTTTTCAAAGTTTAAATCATTTTCTCTATATAAGTCTCACAAGATGAAAGTTTAATTTTTGCTTAAAATTCATTATGGTGCACACACATTGGTTTGTTCATTCTGAGAGATAAGTCACAGTTATTTTCTGGGGTTAGAAAATGCCTCAGATTTTGTTGATAGAGTTTAATCCATACTGAACATGTTTTACAAAATGGCGTTTTGATCATCCCACTCTTTGATTTGACAGTTGTTATTTTAATGGAATGAAAATATTGTGATGTACTGTAAGAGTCACCCAGATGTTCCAGCTATGATGTCCAGTAATGATTTGTGGTGAGGAAATGGAAATTCTATATTATTCTATAGGGCAGTTTTGGATCCATGATGCTGAAGGAGTGAGTCGAGTCACATTTATTTTTAGGCCTATAGCTTTTTCAATTTATTGCTTTGAAGCAGCGTTAATGAAAATAAAATAATGACCAATGAGTGGTAACCCATCCTTGGAATGTAAGCGCTACATATAACCCATTAAATACACGCACTGCAAGGAAAGATTTACAGGAAAGATACTTTACTACCAGCGGAAATCATAATGTTTTGTTAAAAAACAACTGGCGGGATTTACTAAAGACGCGCAGTGGATAGTAAGCACTGAAAATGTGTGGTAGTTATTTTTTTTATGCAACTGATCTTTTTACATATGCGTTTCTAAAAGTTTCCCTTTCAGATGCAACATTTTTGGGAGGAGATCAGGAAAACGGGACCATAAAAAAAGCATGAAAAAACCATGTACAAACGGTGTATCAACGACTCAGAAAGCAAGGTGAACAACTAGAAAAAAAAGTATAGATCAAAACCTTTTCGTGGGAACTGGCATACACACGTTTTCAGCCCCATTTTGTGCATATGCATGCTTTATAAATGAGACCTTAGGTATTTCAAAACTTCTTGTGAACCTTCATTTTTTGTCCTCCAGTTTTGTGAACCTTCATTTTTTGTCCTCCAGTTCTTTTCAGTATACCCCAAATTTTCCGCTGTGATTTCCGTGGTGCTGAATTCAAGCGCACCCCATCAGCTCTGATAATTTGCCCCTGTTTAGTAAATCTAGCCCTATGTGTAATTTTTTTGTTGATTTTGTGTTCAAATAAATAAAAGGGACAAAATATGTTGTTCCAATAATAACACAGAGTGTCTAGTTAGGAACAAACCATTTTCTTAAAAGAAAAATCCAGATAATTTACTCACCACCATGTCATCTAAAATGTTAATGTCTTTCTTGGTTCAATCCAGAAGAAATTATGTTTTTTGAGGAAAACATTCCAGGATTTTTCTCATTTTAATGGACTTTAATAGAGCCCAACATTTAATACTTCAACACTTAACAGTTTTTCAATGGAGTTTCAAAGGTCTATAAACGATCCCAAACGAGGCATAAGGGTCTTATCTAGCAATACGATTGTCAAGAAAAATAAAAAATATGTACTTTTAAACCACAACTTTTCGTGTAGGTCCGGTCCAGCGGATTTGCGGACCATTTTAAACAATAAACTGCCACAAAGACATTAATTAGTATCAGTTGACATACAACAACGTAGGAACGGTCCTCTTTCAAGACGCTTGTAAACACTGGGGCGGAGTTTCGCGTTCGTCCTCTGTGACCTCTTGACGTCATGACGTATTGCGTGGGGTCAGCTGGCGCATCACGACCGGATCTACATGATGAGAAGTTGTGGTTTAAAAGTGTATATTTGTTATTTTTATTGTCAAAAATGACAAATTGTTTTGCTAGATAAGACCCTTATGCCTCGTTTGGGATCGTTTATAGTCCTTTGAAACTCCGTTGAAAAAAAAACGTTAAGTGTTGAGTTAAGTATTAAATGTTGGGCTCTATTAAAGTGCATTAAAATTAGAAAAATCCTGCAATGTTTTCCTCAAAAAACATAATTTCTTCTCGACTGAACAAAGAAAGACGTCAACATTTTGGATGACATGGTGGTGAGTAAATGATCTGGATTTTTCTTTTAAGAAAATGGACTAATCCTTTAACTAGACACAAAATGTGTTGTTTTAACACAACCATTTTAAGAGTGTACACTTTTTCATTGACTATCAAACATTAAATATGATATAAATAACAAGTGTAATCTAGCCATGCCTTTCCACCTTACATGAAAATGGCCCATAAAACATAAAAAAATAAGTGCAGAAGTTTGACATTTCACAAGAAATTGCGATAACACCATGAATAAGCAGTGTAAAAAGCATACAGAAATTGTATCAACATTGCTAAATGCACCCCAGCATCAGATTGTAAGTGAACTATTACAAGAAAAGCTATTGACAGAATTTTTAAAACCCTAAGCTAAGCTAAACTAATCTAATCTAATCAAATTCTGAGAAAAACGTATGACCTCTAGTAAACTTGCTTCATATAAAGTTAAGGACACTTTACATACAGACGTATGTGTTTGTTTATTACATATGCATATGAAAATGGAAAGAAGATAATTTACAGTATGGCTGTAAAGGATTGATTTGAATGGTTTATGCTCTCAGCTTGCTATGTTACATTAGATGACAACCTGACAAACCCTCAGGCAAAATTTACACTACCCATGAGATGCATTATGAGATGATTTGCATATTAAATACTTTCTAAATAAATACAAACATTATCACCATTTAAATAAGCATAAAATAAGATACAGCATATGATCTCAACATAATGTTGTTATGTTGTTTAGGTGTTGGTAGGTTTAACATTATTTTTATGTCATGATTTTGTGTGGGTAACTTTATGTGTTGCCTTTAATTAATTTAATTTGAATACTTTATAAAGGCATAAAATTCCTGCAATCACTGAAATGTCTATTAATGTTTATCATACCATATTGTTTTCACATGCAGGGAGTCTTAATCTCGCTTAAACAGTATATGTAGCCTACATATTATTTAGTATGTTGCTTGGCTGAAAGAGAGTTGTGTCATGTGGAGTTTTGCATTCGTAGGATGCAAATCTTTCTGAGAAGCTGCCTTTAGTTCTCAGAAACCAGAAGATTCAATTACCTCAAGGCCTAGTAACAGGGCAGCATCATATTTTTGATTTACATGCAATGACATGCATAGGACACTTAATGGAATGCAGAGCACAAGGTCTCTGTGAATCAGATTCTATTGTATGGAACAAGGCCAAGGACCGCTTATTTATCTTATGTAAAGACCCTGTGATCGCTATAAATGCTTTTACTCTGGGATATTTACTTTGCCGTTATTTAAACTCTGAGCCTCATAGAATAGTATCTGCCATATAGGCTCCAAAATATGAAACTACTCAATTAATGTAGTAAATGAAAAACGTCTAAGATTGTTTCTTGAATGCATAATGTCATATTAGCTTGACAACATTTTTTATTTACATGCAATGTAATGTTTTTTGAAGTGTATTAATTTCACAATCAAAACAATTGGCATATAAAGAAATTCTAAAAATTCACATTACTCATATTTGCGCAATTTCTCCTGTTGGTTATTTACTCACATTAGTAAACAGACCTTATATATTTGAGCCTGTATCAGACAACTAATTGTTTATGAGTGTTAAGTTTGTGTTGTTTTCATATGGACCTGCAAAACGTTACTGTAAAGTCAATAACTTCAGCTCTACTCTTCTCTGTTTGCCGCCCCACCTTCATCTGACTTAACGATGGACAATTTTGCTTCTTTCTTCTTTTTTCTTCTTTGCTTCTCTTTATCAGCATTCAGTTCTCTATGCCACCGCCTCTTGCGCCCACTCGCTCCCCTCTTTTCTCTCATATCTGAGGTGGATGTTTCCAAGGTCTTTGCTTCTAACCACCCGACTACCAGCCTGTTAGATCCCGTACCCACACATCTCCTTCAGGACATTTCTCCATAGGTTATCCCTGCTTTAACCCACATTATCAACTCATATCTTTCCACTGGTACATTCCTCACAGCTTTTAAAGAGGCCCGGATAACCCCACTGTTGAAGAAACCCACAATTAATCCTGCAATGTTAGCGAACTCCCATTCCATTCATTGCCAAGACTCTTGAGCATGTGGTTTTTGACACTCCACCGAAACTGTGCTGCTCTCAGTCACTGAAGCCATAAGGCAGGCAAGGGCAGTCTCCAAATCATCTGTACTGATTCTACTGGATCTTTCTGCCGCTTTTGACACTGTCAGTCACCACATCCTCTTGTCGACCCTTAAGGCTATGAATGTCTCTGGAATGGCGCTACTATGGTTCAGTTCTTACCTCTTAGGTAGGTCATTCAGAGTATCCTGGAAAGGTGAATTCTCCGAACCCCAACATCTTAATACCGGGGTACCTCAAGGCTCAGTGCTTGGACCACTGCTCTTTTCTATATACATGACATCCCTGGGTTCTGTCATTCGGAAACATGGCTTTTCTTACCACTATGCGGATGATACACAACTTCACTTGCTGTTCCAGCCTGAAGATCCCATGTTTCTGCCAACATCTCAGCATGCCTGAGTAACATCTCACTCTGGATGAAGAATCATAATCTCTAGCTGAACCTTGCAAAGACCGAACTGCTTGTCATATTGTCTGACCCTAAGATTCATCACAATCTTCCCGTTCAACTAGGTCCTTCGACCATTACGCCTTCCAGGACAGCCAGAAACATGGGAGTGATCATTGATGATCAACTCAGTTTCACAGAGCATGTTGCCAGCACTGCCCGCTCTTGTAGATTCCTCCTGTACAACATTAGAAAAATTAGACCTTACCTATCTGAGCATGCTACACAAGTCCTAGTCCAGGCTCTTGTCCTGTCCAGACTGGACTATTGCAATGCATTACTGGCCGGACTCCCAGCCTGCACATCCAAACTCCAGAATGCTGTGGCAAGAGTGGTCTTCAATGAGCCAAATAGGGGGCACGTCACAGCTCGCACCAAATTCAAACTTGCTCCTGGACTTTAAAACCACCACTGGGTCAGCACCCCCTAACCTTCAATTGCTTATCGTCACTGTCGGGCGGAATCCTCGAATCACCAAAACCAATATTTTTCAGGAAATAAAAAAAACGCCATATTTTTTGAGTTATTAAACATTGTTTTTGTTAAAGTTGTTATTATGCCTTTATTGCTCATATACTGTTGTGTACCGACATTAACACAATATTTTACCAAAGTCATGTTTTATCTAAGATACAAGCTTTATGACTTCGGAGCAGGGAGATACGAGATTATGCTGTCATTTATAAGAATGGTACGGACACAGACGTCGCTGCTGCCAGCAGTGTTCAACAAATACTGCGGTCACGTTGAGCCTTTTGACAAGAGACGAGGCTTCGATAGTTAACCAAAGCTGACTGTAGTTATAAAGCTTTAAAATAGAGTTTAGGAAGATGTAAGATCTATAAGTGATGCAATAGAAAACACGATGAGCTGACTATGCTGTCTAATAACTGGAAATTAATCTAATCTCCTTCTGCACAGAAGTATTACAGCTATCGAGTTTTAATAAAACAGGCCTTCTCAAATGTATCTAACCTAACTATTTTCACTTGTTAGTGTCTAACAAACAGAATTATTATATAGAGGTATTATATTAGAGGTATAATCTCAAGACTTAAAAATACCATTTTTTTAAAATAAAATAGAGGGTAAAACACAAACACATTTGTTCCCTTTCAGTAATCTGACTTTTTCCATGTTAAGTGCTATAATTGCATCCCCAGTGCTACTATCAACCTAGAAAATGTGTCAAAGAAGAACCCAGTAACTTAGTTTTGGTAAACCATTCTCTGCAAGCATGTGAAAAAATAGGTCATTGAAATGTAGCTCCCCTGTGATGTCAGAAGGGGATAATACCGACCCTTAATCTGCACAATCCAACCAAGCACTGCTATTTAGTGCAGAGATCAGCTCATTTCATTTACCTGGACACACCCAAAAACAGCACATTTTTGCTCACACCTACAAATTGGCAATTTTAACATGCTAAAATAAATTATCTATAGTATATTGAGCTAGAACTTCACATAGTATGGGGACACCAAAGATTTATTTGACATCTTAAAAAAGTCTTGTGAAATGTCCCCTTTAAATTGGAAAAAAATACAATGAATTGTAAGTCTGCAGAAAACAGTGCACTAGTTACAGACTTATGTTGGCTACTGAGGATTTAATTATATTATTTTAATATAGTAAGTCATGAACTTAAGTGGGCCGGTCTAAGGCATGAAACTCCAAGGCTGAAAATGAGTCCCGCTCCGGCCCTGGGCAAAAACTAATCTACAGTCTGAGCAAAACATATGGTTTCCTGGTAAAACCATTTCTGCTATTTTTGTCTCACTGGCAGAACTAGACCCAGTCAAAGAAGAGTTAAAGTAGCATGAGATGAGAGACATCACTGTGAGCAAAAAGCAACATACAGAACTGTAGTAAGTTTATTAGGAAAACAGATGTAAAACTCCAGTGGATAGTCATATATTAAGCTTCTTTTTCCCTGTTAATATTATTATATATTATTATTATATTATTAGATTATACACTGAAAAAAATGATTCATTCAATTTAATCATTTTTTTAAGGTAAGTGGTTGCAATCAATTTATTTAAGCTATATTTAAACAAAAGTTTTTTGTTTTGTTTTGCCTTTCAAATTATTATTATTTTTTTTAAATAAATAAATTGATTTCAACCACTTACCTTAAAAAAATTGATTAAATTGAATGAATATTTTTTTTCAGTGTATTACATTAATATGACAAATTAACGAAAAAGTATCACAAGCATCACAAGATAAGTTCTGCAACAACTGTGGTGTTTTTTTTTACATTATTGTGTTTTGGACTGGGTCTGAATGGAAATGTTATGAGTTATACTTTTAACTACAGTAACTATAAGTAACTTTGCAACTATTTTTCCATGGATCACAAGCGCTGTGATTGGTCCGCTAGAAGCCTTTCCGTCAGGTAAAAAAAATCTGTGTCGCATTTCTTCATATGCGTTACTCAGAACTATAGTGAGCCCTTACTTGTAGTCAGTAGATTGTCTGTTGAGGGATCATCACAATAAAGTGTTATTAGATAATAAACAGACAGTCTACTAATACTCTAAAGACTGACACTTGACATGCACTATGTCTGAAATCAACTACAGTACATACATACTAAGTGATCTACCTATACGGCTAGATTATTAAAGGGAGACCAAGGGGACTATTTTCAGGTGCTGCGTAATATCATTGCGCCTGCTGCAGCCATCGTACGGCAGCAAAGTACTTAATTATTACGCTTGAATGATAGTATAGTTCCTAGCTATATCTGCATAGAAAATTGCAACTCTGTCAGTCTTAGTACATGATGTAACTACAGAAGAGTCATGTTTAAATAGGAAAAATATCGAAACTCTGGTCATTTTTGAGTGCAATTCTAATGGTCTAATCTGATTCAATGGATTATGCTAAGCTATGCTAAAAGTGGTACTGCCAGACCTGGAGATTGGCTGTATGGTTTCAAAAACAGCAAAAATTAAATGTTTAACTCTAGGGGAGCTGGAAAATGAGCCTATTTTTTTAAAAAGTGGAGTGTTCCTTTAAGTGTGCATTAGATGGACACTTTATTATTCTGTGAGGCAACACGAGCTGAAAAGTTAAAAAAGTAAATCTAATAAAAAAGCGTGGCTCTTTAAGCATTTGAAGTACCAAGAATTCCTCGTGATTCAATTGTACTTGTGAAATAACATGCATGCAATTTATTGTCGTAATGTTTTGATTACATCATAGGTCAAAGGTCATTCATGTCACATAAAAACGAATGCAGTATGTGCAAAATGTATTCATACTGCACCCACACAAACTATGTAGGACATACTGTTGTAACAATAAAGCAGTAACACAGCTTCACAGTATGCAATTTTTTTTAACTGTACAAAAGAAGAGACTTTTTAACAAAATGTCAGTTGCTGTGGTGTTCTGAATGATTTCTAGTGCATTGAAAGGTTTGTTTGTTTATTCTTAGCACCATACTTCTATGGCTGAACAATACATAAACAAGTTGATCCACACAGATATTTGGGGGGGGGGGCAGTTTTGCATCTCCAGTTCACCTAACCTGCATGTTTTTCGAGCTGAGGCTTGAACCAGGTTTCTTCTTGCTGTGAGGCAACAGTGCTACCCACTTAGGCACTGTGCCATCCTAATTGCAAGGTTTAAATAAGCTAAAATGTACTGAAAATCCAGCATTTAAGGCACATATGGCAATAAATAGTTGAAGGATATAAGATGGAAGTAAATACATTAAATTCACCATATTCCAAAAGTGCTCTTTGCAACGTCGAATTGATTCAGATAAAAACTTGACCAAGTTTTGCAAAGAGAAAAATAAAGATCAAATTCCACATTCTTGGTCTGGATGCAAGGCCAATGAAGTAGGTCTGTTTTTATGAAGCAGTCAGGGAACAGATTTATTGATGAATTTTTTAAGAGAACAAGATGGCATATGCAAATGAGGCATTTACAGATTGGTGGATATTTAAAACGGAAAGAAAAACAAGCCACAACATAAGCAAAATATATTAAAATGTACTTCACTTTGCGGTGGAAAATACAATAGCCTTACTGACAACCTTTGTATCATTTCGTAAAAGGTCCAATTCAGTATACAAGCAGTGGACGTCACAATACATGTTTACTCATTATTCATATCAGATGAACGTTTGATCTCAATAAATGTTTACTCTACCAATTTCTTCTTCTCCACACTAAAGTGATCTCCAAAAAGGACAGTTGTATATCTTTGCATGATGACTCAACTCGCTCTGTTACCAGATGACAAGAACATGCAGAGTACCAAATGTTCCCAAGCGACTTTGTTTTGCTTCTGAAAAGCCCGCCCACAGACGCTCTGTGCTAGCAATATGAAGCCTTCTTCCATCTCCAACCGTAAAAAACATGGCTCCATTCCAACCTGATGAACTACTTAGTATGCATGGAGCTTTTTGGCAGATGTAATGCGTAGATACTTAAAAACAACCCGACATGTTGTGCTAGAGGCAGGAGTGCTGCTGGTTAAAGTCGAAATTGGCAGTGGGTATCTGTAAGAGGGTGGTTGAGCAGGGCAGCTAGCGAGGGGAGAGATGTAGGAATCAATTTAAGAGCCCACAGGTCCAGGAGACCCAATTTCTAAGTATTATTTATACGGTACAGGGCCCACAGCAGTATACAGACAGAACTGTGAGGATAGAAATTTGCATAAAGCTGAGTGAAAACAATATGTTTGAAGAAAATCGGACTGGAACAAAGCCATTTTGTGATTTTTCTTTACTCAGGCGTTGTAAAGAGAAAAGTAAATTTGGTTTTATCACAAATAACGCTTGCAGCACAGGTGTGGGAAAATAATGCCTTGAACCCGATATAAAGCAGTGGGATAGGGTTGCATGCAGTTTCCTCATTATGATCATGTATATGCCAATCAACCTCTCATGACAGATAATTGTTTTAATTGGCTACAAATTTAGTATTTGTCAGGTGTATGTGTTACCCTGTAAATGCAGAACAAACAGAACACTTTGATAAACCTAATTTTGTGTCCTTTTGAAAAAATAATATCATATCAAATCAAAATCCAAAAAAAGACTTTTTTGAAAATAGGTAAATTTTTCAGCTCCCCTGGCTGCAGCAGCTGCAATGATATTAAAGGGATAGTTCGGGCAAAAATGATATTAAACCCATGATTTACTCACCACCAAGCTGTCCAAGATGCATATGTCCATCGTTTTTCAGACAAACACATTTTCGGATATTTTAGGAAATGTTTTAGATCTTTCAGTTAATTAAATGTGAAGTTGCGGGGTCCACGACTTTCAAGTCCAAAAAAAGTGCGTCCATTCTTCACAAAATAAATCCAAACGGCTCCAGGATGATAAACAAAGGTCTTCTGAGGGTAATCCGTGCGGTGGTATTGTAGAAATATCCATATTTAAAACTTTATTAACGAAAATAACTACTTGCATCTTAGACTCCTCTGTATTCAGGAGAGAGTATTAGCGTAGTGTACGCACTTTTCTTAGTGACGTATGAGAAATTCGGAGGGCGGGGGCACAGAGCAGCAGCAGAGAAACCTCCGTAAGTTGCGTAAAGCTCTGATCTTGAATGCGGATGCGATTAAGATGGCGGCGCTACCGGAAGGTAGTTATTTTCGTTAATAAAGTTTTAAATATGGATATTTCTACAACAACACGGTGCAGATTACCCTCAGAAGACCTTTGTTTATCATCCTGGAGCCGTTTGGATTTATTTTTTGAAGGATGGACGCACTTGAAGGTCGTGGACCCCGTAACTTTACATTTAATTAACTGAAAGATCTAAAACATTTTCAAAAATATCCGCAAATGTGTTTGTCTGAAAAACGATGGACATATGCAACTCGGACAGCTTGGGGGTGAGTAAATCATGGGTTTAATATCATTTTTGGCCAAACTATCCCTTTAAGCAGAGCCTGAAAATAGTCCCGTGCTATTGAAAGTAACCAAGGCGTAATATCACTACGCCTGCTGCAGCCATGTTACAGCAGCAAATTCATTGATTATTATTACGCCAGAATGAGAGTTTAGTTCCTAACCATATCGCCTAGAAAAATTGCAGCTTTTAATTTTCCGTCGGTCTTAGTACACGATGTAACTACAGAAGAGTCAAGTTTTAAATAGGAAAAATATGGAAACCCTTTTTTTTTTTTTTTTGCACAATGCTAATGGTCTAATCAGATTCAATGGATTATGCTAAGCTATGCTAAAAGTGGTACCCAGAGATCAACTGAATGGATTCCAAAACGGTAAAAATCAAATGTTTAACTTTAGGGGAGCTGGAAAATTAGCATATTTTTTAAAAAAGTGGAGTGTCCCTTTAAAGAGTGTGCCTTTTTTGCCATGTTTTTTTTTTTAATAAATGTTTTTAAAAAGAAATGGTGAAGAAATATTTTCCTTTACCTCCAAATAAACTCCAAACCATTTAAACATTTTCATTATTTGTTACTCAGAGTTGCTATCATTTTTATCTTGTTAGCCAGATGGAATAAAGACATTTTAGATGTTACTCTGACTGCCTTGGTTTGAAAGATTTTTGCATGACAGAACATTTATTTATATATTTTTATATCTATATATTTATTTTCTATAAACTGAAAAATATACAGAAACAAGAGCTCTGTAGTATTAATGATATTTAATTAACATATGTTTTATGTTACTTTAAGTAAAAAAAAAGTACTTGTTTTATAAGTTATCACAAGTCAAAACATAAAGTAGTAGGCTGAATTAGCCAAGTTGTTTTAACTTCTGCTATACTAAACAGCTTACTATTCTTTTTGATGTTTTAAAGGCAAAAATAGATTAAACAATGAAATACAAAATGTCTGGTGGTGGTGAGATATAGGGCACTCTGCCACATAAGATGTTGAATATGTAAATGATCAGGCTAAAATAGGCCTACATAAAACTTAGTATTTTTATTTAAGGGTAGTATTTTTTTTACAATATAATGTTACATTTTCTCTGGTGCTTCCCATTTTCCAACCAGAGATGAGGAAAACAATTTGCTATGTACATTGTCAGAAAAAATGGTCAAGAAATTATTATTAGCTGTCATTGGAGCAATACCCTTGCAATAAAGTACACTTTTCACATAAAAAGTTCATATTATTACTTCAGAGGTACATATTGTTGCTAATGTATACAGTTAAATGTTACTTTGGGGTATATTAATATGAACCAGTGCCATAAATCTGTTTAGATGTTGTTTATTTCTGGATGAACACAGCAGCAGTATAATGGATTACACAAACACTCATTTACTGTACGACTAAAAATAATAAGGTGATAGGAAATGAAGGAGTGTGCATGTGCAATTTGCTTCTGGACAGCATTCAGCATTCCAAAGTCTTACAGTAGGTAACTATCGAACACTAACCCCATTATGTAAGAATCTCTCTCTCTGTAACTTTAAGAATGAAGCCACTTGTATAATACATTATCCACACTCTTTTATGCATGGCTACATTGTGGCACTGTGTTACATAAAAAGCAGAATGTTGTTTTAATATTTCAGTATTTTAATTTGGGTTCTGCTCTGTGGTTCTTTGACTCTGTGCTTCAGACAGGGAAACGAGTAAAATCAGGTCAGCACTCTTTCAAGAGCCAAAGGATTACAGCAGAGTGGGTGTGTATCAAACAGCCAATCAGGTGCCGTTTCACCAAAAACCTTATAAAAAAACTTCTACTGCTGCAAACCTCACTGCAGTACATCTGTGCAGAACAGTATTGGTTTATGTTTTTCCAATAACCACATTTTTCACATTCTGCTCTTCCCAATATTATATTAAGAGTCCAGACCATGCTCATATATAAAGTAGTATTTATTTACATATTGCATTAGATAACATTTCAAATCAAATAATATTTAAAAAAAGATAACATCTAGCTGTACATCTGCTTTGAATACAAGATTGAAAAGTTTAAACGATTTTAAATCTGTTAAACTTTCATCCATCAGGCATGCAGGAAAATTTACAAAACTTTTGATTTTGATTTCATTTTACAAGCAGTTAGGTCCCCCCAACGTCCCCACAAAAACATCTTCTCTACTTTTCCTTTTTTTTTTGTTCTATCAGTCTAAATGAGCATAAAAATGCTTTAAAGTTATAACTTGGAATTCCCGTAAAGTTATTTATACTGCATGGTTTTCTTGGTCGAAAATTAAAAGAACACAGATGTCTAAATATTTTATGAGAGGGATGAATCACACGCCACAGCATTTGGAGTTGGACTGCCTCTGCTCTTGTAGCACGCGATAATGACCACAGACCGTCGGTTCTCTGTGCTTTAGTCTCTCTGGTGCCAGATTTTATCCTCATGGGGCCAGATGGTCATTTTTACATTTGTCTCTTAAAACGTGTCACCATAAATTCTTATTTAGTTTGTTTAGCCCTCTACAAATACCGTTCTATATTCAGTTTTTAGTTTTCTCGAGAAATTCGGGAGGCGGGAGAGGCAGAGAGCAGCGGAGTTGTTCCTCCCTTGCGAGAAATGTGTAAGCTCTGCCAGCAACCGCAGCCCTTAGAAACAGTTGCAGTAGTAAGTTTGTGTCTGTATCTTTGCTATAACACACAGTCATACTTCACCGTTCACACTTAATATACTGTTTCCTTTTTAGAAAAAATCTCTACAATGTAATGAACCTAGTGTAAACTGCAAAAGTGTAATACGGCCCAACAATTATAGTAAAAACATTAATAAAAAGTATTCCTGGTAATCAAGTCTATGAAAACATTAATGGGACCCAATATAATACATCTACTGGCGTGGATTTTTGCCTCATCCTAAAGGACTCCCACAATTCCAAACATTGTTGGCATCTGCCCACACTAAAGTCCATTATAATTATCTATGAAGCTGCCTTCACTGCTGTCACGCAATTGCTGTGTAGACGGCCTAGTTGAGTTAACTGGATGGATCTAGTTGTATTGCGTGCTTAGTTAGAGTGCAAACACACTGCAAGTGGCTGAACAAGAGTTGTTTGTCTTTGAATAATTTAAGGTTTGGTTATTTTAGTCTCAGGTCCTCCATCTGAAGTCTAAATGAAGTGAGAAAATATGAATGGTGCTCGAGCGTGTGCTTGATTTCCTCTGTGGTTGAGGGCAGAACCAAACACTGTCAAATCTATGAGCTGTGCACGAAGTTGTGAAATTTCAAACCAGCAGAAGAATTGATTCAAGTCAGAGATTAGTTTTAGTTAAATGTATGCTGATCACTTTTATTGTCATAAACCTTAAGGTCTTTCAGTTGTCATTAAGGAGTGTCACATGACTGTAACGAATGAGGATATTAAAAAGACATAGGCTGTTTCTCAATTTCCTAGAACAGACTTGCGTTCTCGTGAAGACTGGTCTTGCCAGGCGATCTTGGAAGAACGAACTCAAAAGGTCGCGAGAAACACTCACTTGTGAGAATTGATATTTGTGATCTTCCGACTGGTCACCTGACCTCCCCAGATTTCAGCGCGCAAGTCTGCACTCAATGCATCCTCGATATCAAGAACACATCCGGGTATTTTCATGCGTCCTCTGTACTTGTGTTCTTGAGAATTGGAATTGAACTTCAACAGTTAATGATGACGTAGAGCTGGAACACAAGGATGCAAGATCGCTGAAGAACGAATATTGAGAAACAGCCATATATAGAGTGGGACTTGGGTTTTTTCCATGGAAAACTATGGACCTTTTTTGCTACTGAAATAGGGAACCAATCACAGAACGGGGAGGGAGCAGCAAGACGATGACAACGTCTATGCGACACACCGAAGCAGTTTTGTTTATCCAACGCGGGAGCAGACGCAAAGTTACTTTTCAAAGTAGCCTTAGATAGTGTTGTAAGTAGTTTTGAACGCAAGTTTATTTAAAAAAAGAGCAACTTTTGGTGTTAAACAATTTCATATCCAAGAAGGTTTGGATATGGCAAGACATGATAGCCACGGAGTTTTATAGGACCAAACTGCAAGGCACTAAGTTAAGTACAGAAGTTAACTTAGAAATGGTAAGTGGTATTTATTATTATCATATTGTCATTATGCCTGTACTGTGGTTGTCACAGTGCCACTAAATTGTGTAAAAACTTACCTCGCTCTCCCCTACTCAGACTATACTGATTTGCAAATATTTCAAATAAAACATACAATTTTAACCCTGATTCCATGATTAACACTTTCTTTCATCCAAGTTTTTTCATCAAATCTTCAAAGAGCTTCACTGCTATAATCTTCAACTATTTCCTTTTTTAAGTATTTATTAGAGTATTTCTCTAGAGACATTTTGGGAGAAGCATCTGAAGTTAATTAAACATGACTGAAAATACCATTTTGTCTCCTGGGCTATAAGAGCAACCACTGAGCAACAGACAATTTTGCAAGATGTAAACAACACTGGTCCAGAAGCACTTCATGTTTTAACACTACATGAATGCTGGGATAAAATACAACTAACAGAACATATAGAACTGAATCAAAAAGTTAAACAAGCATCCTTAAGATATATGTGAAATAAAAAAACTGAAACAGGAAGTGTTTCTGGACCAGTACTATATGAAATATATGTATATTTCTTCCAAAAAGATTATCTCTAGCTATCTTCATGTTTTGTATGTATGATGCATTGTTCATTATGGAACTCTATCACGTACATTAATTTGCAATAAAAGAGCTGTGGAGCCTTTATTACAAAGGCACTATTCATTTAAAACAAGTTGTTGTTAAACTCTTAAATATCCACTTTAAAAATGCAGAAGGAATAAAGTACACAATTAAGAAAGGCGCTTTTTCAACAATACCAAAGCATGCCATAGCAGAATGAAATGGACTGCATTTATATGAAGACTCTTGGTTGTGTTTGTGGAGTATGACACAGACTAGAATCCTTCAGCATTACCACACACAACTTTTAATGACAAGCACGCACCACACGTTGCAACCAGATTATAAAGGGTTCCTGTTTTGGTTTAACCGTAGCCAGTTCAAAGATGCAACTCATCATAGCAGTGCGGGAAATGCATATGTACAATTTCCTCTCCTAAATGGGTCAGAATGGGGAAGGATGCTGTGTAATGCTGTTTTGGTCCTGCTTTTGTAGAGGTTACTTGTCAGACATGTACTTTTTGAAACCACAAAACTGTTCAACACCTATTTGCATAAAGTAAATGCTTACGAAAAAGTCAAATGAATGGCATATGTTAATAAGTGTTCATAAGAACATACACTGTAAAAATACTTTGCTGCCTTAAAAATTTTTGTTGAATCAACTCGGATTTACAAGTCATTTCAACTTACTATTATTTATCTTGACTAGAGATGAGTTGTTATAACTTATAAAATTAAGTTGACTTTTCTCAACTATATTTTATAAGTTGTGACAACTCATCTCTATTGACATGACTTGTAAATCTTTGTTGATTTAACAAAAAAATTTAAGGCAGCAAAGTTTTTTTTTACAGTTTACTCACATGCGAAGTGATAAAAACAGACTGGAGAATTTAAAGAATTTTAAGAATTGGAACATTCTACTACAGAAGGAATTAAGCTGCATTTAACTGCCTTGATGACAGATCTAAAACACTATGTTTGTCTTCTGAACATGTGTGTGCCAGGATTTCCTACTTCCTACTTGAAAAATTGTTCTCTACTGGAAAAAGTGTGCTAGATAGGTAGGTGAATTTCTTTCTTGATGTCAGACATCCAGCAGAGGTGTTTCCAGCATTGAAGGACATCCGGGGTTTAGCCCAGACCATATTAAATACAGGGATCACTCAAAGAGTGTATAATAAGAATATTAACGTGATCTGTAGCATATACAAGTGTACTCACCTTATCGCGGTGGGTCGCAGGAGTAAAATGTCAGAAGAACTTTAATCTTTCCTCTCAGGTAGAGTTTTGCACGGGAGTTTTGCTCAGACATGACCTGAATGAGCTGATGATGTCACAGAGCCGCCAAAATTAGATTTTTAAAATGCTGCGCTGAGGGAATAACGATCTAGTGATAAATAAACCTACAATACTGTAAACCTGCTGTATAACCATCTTATATCATTTATGTACCATACAGAACGTTTAAAACATAATATAAACAGAACATCTAAAACTAAATATAAACGTATTGCTGCTGGAGACTTGCCATTGGCTGTTGTAATTGAATAAATAATGAGGTCAGTGTAAAAAAAAGGATTACAGGGGCTATTTTGGGGATGTTTTTATAAATATTCTTTTGTTTTATGGTATTATGTTTTATATTATTACGTTTAATGTAATAATGCGTTAAATCATCTGATAAAAATTTTAAAGATACTTTTTCAAGTTACGTGGTTCCATTCCTATAGCTAAGTTGTGTTCTCGTTAGCTCCTCCCCTACCTGCTACATATTCAACAGAGTGGCAGCAAAGAAACGTATTCTATAGGCTAGATTTTTTTAAGACCTAGCCCTATGTCTATTTCTAACAGACTATGCAGTAAAGCCAAAGCACAATGAAATAAGGCAACTTGATTTAAGAGGTTTTATATTTGTCAGTCAACTTTTCAAAATACATTCGGGCTAAACTCAAAACATTCGGAAAGCCCCGGAAAATCGCCTGGCGACGCCCCTGACATCCAGCATGGAAGAGATGGTGGTTCATGAAATCACTTTATATATATATATTAATACAATTTAAATCGATTTTATAAAAATATTTTATTGATATCGCATCATTTAGCATGTTAATTGTTGGATTTTAGGACAGAAATTCCCAACCCTGTTCCTGGAGGACTTCCAGCAGTACACATTGTCTCCCTTATCTGACACACCCGTAGGTCTTGGATTGCTCTACTAATGAGTTATTGACAGATAAATTGGGTGACAAATTGTCTGGAGCTTGCAATGCCAAAACTGTGGGTTTGTTTCTCAGGGAACACACAAACTGCAAAATGGGATACTAAAAAAAAGTATTATCCAAATTGCTTTACTTTGTATTTAGTAATACACTTTTTTCACTTTGTAGAGCTGTCACAGAGACATGCTTGTGTCAGCATTTTTGTGTACATTTGCATGGATGACCTCAATGCTGACAGTAAATCCACAAAATGTAAAAAAAAAATTAGATTTCATTGGGTTGTTTTTCATCCTGACAGCCCTAGCTAACATGGATTGACCTGGTATCTTGCATAGTATCTAACATAAGTATTGAGAAGAATTGTTAGTCTTTTATATGAAAATACTGATAACAATAATAAGTGAGGTGTCTGGTTGCAGTGACTTTTACATTGTTTTTACATTTTTACATTAAAAGATTTAGAAGTTTGTCCCGGGTGGCACAGTGGCTAGCACTGTTGCCTCACAGCAAGAAGGTCCCTGGTTCGAGCCCGGGCTAGGGCAGGTGGCCTTTCTGTGTGGAGTTTACATGTTCTCCCTGTGTCAGTGTGAGTTTATTCTGGGTACTTTGGTTTCCTCCCAGAGGCCAAAAACATGCAAATTAGGCAGATTGGAGATGCCAAATTGTCCCTCCCCCAACCCGTGTCTGAATAAAACTTGTGTATGGATTAAAGGAATAGTCTACCCTTTTGCCATTAAACTATGTTATCACCTCAACTTGGACGAATTAATACATATCTATCTTTTTTCAATGCGTGCACTGTACAGCGCGTCGTGAATGTGTTAGCATTTAGCCTAGACCCATTCATTCCTATGGTACCAAACAGGGAGGCCACCAAACACTTCCGTGTTTTCCCTATTTAAAGACTGTTACATGAGGAGTTATACTAGTTAGTATGGTGCCACAAAAGAAAAATTTGTTTGGTACCATAGGAATGAATGGGGCTAGGCTAAATGCTAACACATTCATAACGCACTGTACAGTGCACGCATTGAAAAAAAAGAAAGGTATGTATTAATTCGTCTAGGTTGAGGTAATAACATAGTTTAATATGGCAAAAGAGTAGACTATTCCTTTAACTTGTTCTCACCATGAATATAGTCGTAGATGCTGGAATGGTATAAAGGAAGAAGACGTTTGTCACAGATTTCTCTCAAATTTTGAAAATAGAAATAATTAGGAAAAGTGCTGGCATTTAGTAAGATTAATACTATTGGGTATTCATTGAATGTGGATATAATAGCTTACATCATTTTATATTAGGAAAATTCTAATGCAAAATGTTCGAGTGTACACTGAGATCTCTCCGATCTTGGCACATCTTTGCATGATTTGAGAGAAAGAGAGAAAATGTAGTGGTAATTTTCTCCCAGGATATTATGAAGTAGGCTAATTTTACAAACATTTAAAACACAACTCAATTTAGTGCAAAATTTTTAAATACAGGTAAAATAGGTATAAAAAAACAAAACAGAAAATTCCTTGAGATTAATATGGTACATTATCCTTTATTGTTTACAGATGTTAGATCCATATGTGTGCATCTTTTCGTTTGTACCTTTTTAAGACACATAATATACTGTAAAGTTGGTCCGAAATGGAAAAATGTTTTACAGAAATGTTAATCAACTGATTCATATATCAACTGATATAATAATCTTTGTATTATGAGATGTCCATGTCTGGTCTGGGCTTAAAAAGTTAAAATTAAAAACCTTAAAATTAAAATTATTTAATCATTTACTTACTCTATTGTCATTGCAATCCCTAATGCAATTTTTCATGATACATCAAATATTTTTCCTCTCTTCCTCAGTGAGACAAGACCGGACATGTCTCTGGTCAGATTGAAACCCACATCTTTTGAATCGTGTGTGCTAACTCCTGAGCCACAGCCGCAATAGTGTTTGACCTTATACACCGGATTGTTTGAATGTGTGACTGCAATGTTGTCCGACAGGTTAATGACGTGGTTGGGGACAAGGTGAAAAATATCTTGGATGGTTTGACAGAGTAGTGTGGCCGGCACTCACAGTAATGGACTTGCTGACTGACTTTCTAGGTCACAAGCATGAAGGATAAAATATGTCAGAAGCAGAGACTGGCCTAGAACCAGTGCATGGCTTAAATAATTCCTGGATTATGTCTAACAAGATATTGGCACAAGCACCTACGAGTACAGTTATACTTGCAATGGGTTTTTGTAAATTCTTGTAAATAATAGTGGGGGGTTTTGGAAACTCCCTATAATTGAATAAAGTTTGTTCACATGTAGCGTTTACCAAATTTCACATGCATGAATCCTTGGCCAGTGATATACGTTTACTTTGAGAAAGGACATTTCTGTTATAATTACAGTATGAGTAATAGGTCAAAACTCTTATACTTTTTTTAATGAAGGAAGGACTCTATATAGTATAACAAGGAACCAAAGTTTAAATAAAAGTTTGTAGTGGGCTTCAATGATTTGTGCAAGTAACCATTTAGCAACCACCCAGAACACTATATCGTCTATTTGGTGTTGAATTATACAATCCATGGCATGCTACTAGCTACAGCAAGCACATCTCAACAGGAAGCAACGGTAATATGAGTAATTTAATGAAATGCAAAGGAACATTATAAGCAGGTGGTGCTCGTGAGTCACAGAGAGTGTGAATAAGAGTGTAATTTAATGTGGCCTTTAGCTTTTATCCAACCTTTGCACAGCAGCAAATAGCTCATGGAGAGATCTCAGTCGTGATACACTTATACAAGGCTTCCAGTAAATAGGACTATATAAGCTATATTTACCACCTCCCATCACAAACCATTTGATTCCCGGTTTCCTTGGTTACATAATGAACACACTGGATGAATCTGCAGTTGCCTGTAATTACGAAACGATTTATCATGCTGACTTTAATCTGGGGAAGTTAGATCTGTGTTTTCGACAGTTTTAGTGCTTTTAGCGTCAAAAACATTACAGCTTATAGTGTGGAATAACCTAAATATAAAATTTTGTCATGTAACTTGTCATGCACTAAAGTAACATGTGATTTATTACCATTTTATTAGTTGTTTATATTACCTGGCAGATGATAAAATTGATGAAGAATTCCAAAGACTTAGGCTGCTTTCATTATTGATTTTATTGCTTGGCCCAAACCCACGATTTAAAACACACCTGTGCCTCTGCAGCTCTGCTATCAGTATATTATATAAGAAGTTTGAACCGCAGTACCATTATGCCATCTTGAATACTAGTGGCAGCAATGGTACAGGTTGCTAGGTAACAACAAGACATGGGCGTCGGAACCATATAATTTGGGTTCCACTTCCCACCCACTTTTTAAGACCAATGAAATTGGACCCACTTACTTTTTCTATAATTTAGCGCATATATCTATTTCCTTGTCAGCGCGCCGTCAGTCAAATTCATTCCACTTGAGGAAAGCCATTCCATGCTTTAGCTGCAGCCTTCCACTTGGCTCATTTAGAGTCCTTATAAATTAAACTCCATTTTGTGTTTTTACTACTTTTGCCTGCTGCACGACGGCAACACAACAGGATAAACAAAGCTTTTAGGCTATAAAAGCAATTGTTTAATTAGAAGGAACCACTGCCAGAATACAGGGAGAAAACGGCATCTACTCCAATAAATGTTTTGGACCCACAAAATTTTTTTTTTGTTTCGTATGCCAATCTAACAAGAAGTACACTTAAAATTAAGTACACTTTCAATGATCTAAGACAACAAACTAGCACCAAGTGATCTGCTTTCAGTGTAAACAATGATTTAAAAGTGTAAAAGTGTCATTTTTTCAACCCAGACTCACTCTGCCTACATTTTTGCATAACCTAAAATTAATTGCGCCTATACATATCGTGCATCTTACACGGTATGTCCCACTAGATGCTTTTTTCAGTTGCACTATGCTTCCTGACAACAACAAGTTCTTGACATACCACAGCCGAACAGATGTACCTCGGCCAGAGTGGTGCCGGTGGAGCCACAGACCAGTGTGGTTCCAGTGGCGACGGGAACCAGGGCGGAGTTTGACCAGTGATTGGCCATCTTAGCTGGGACAGGGAACAGAAACAGCCATTTTGGCCAGGGCAAAAATCTCAGGGAGCTCAGGGATGGCCATCTTGGCCAGGACAGAATACAGAGCAATATCAGGGGAGATCTTGGCTGGGGCAGAGAGTTTACAAAGCTCTTAGGCGGCCATCTTGGCTGAGGAGAACTTGGAAACGGCACCTCTTGGCTAAGTCAAGGAGAAAATGGAACTTGGGAATGGCCATCTTGCTGGGATCAAGGAGCACATAGCACAAGACCACTGGACTTGGGACCACCGGAAAAAACACGTTTGGGACCACCAGAACACCAGCTTGGTGCACTCAGTGGAGACTTATGGGCATGTAGTGAGCTGGCTGTGGAGAGGAAGCTGCCACAAACATTGCCACCATTAACGTAGGTCACGCAGGCTACCTTTGTTCTAATCCATAACGAAAAAGTCTGACAAAGTCCAGGAGGGTGGTGCAATTTGCAATATCCAAAAATACATTGATGTGGTCCTCAAGGGCAAGAAGGTCCGCACCAGGGCTACTGCTGGATCATACAATGACTGACAAACGACAATTGAGACACAATGAGTTCAACTAATGAGTGACCTAGGCAACTGATAAAATGTGACCATGGAAATAATGAATGTGCATGGTGACTAACAAGGGGGAGGTACAATTGGGAATCATCAACAGCAAAGGAACAACACAGATTTCATAATAAGAGTTCAACACACAGAAACAGTACAACACAATGACATAACCACTCAGAACAACAAACAGCAAAACAACCCCTTGGCAATACACTGGCAACCACCTTTTCTTTGGAGGGTAGGTTGTCCAAAAGCAAGCATTTGTCATTTTTTTTTATACATTTTATATACAATCTTTGAAAGTAACATGCAAGTATGGGTTGATATAGAGTTCATTAAAATCACTTCACAGTTTTATTGTAAACTTTATATCTCGTGAACTACGGCACAGTATGGTCACTTCAGAAGAATTACTCAATGGCCATGGATTTGATTATGACAAGCAGGTTGTAATTATTCAAGCCACATTAAATAGCCTTTTATTCTGTGTTGTTTTTACTGGTAATACCAATGTCTTGGTACTATTAAGTGTAATAACCTGAACTATTCATGCTAAATAGTTTCTTTGAATCTGCACGAAGATCCCATTGGTTTCTCTTTTGACCTTTGGCTGATGAAAATCTACTTTTATGGAACACAACTCACATTTTTCCCTCAAAAGGGATGCATTAGCAAGTCACTCACAAGGTTTGACGTCAGCACTGTTCTAGCTGCTTGTGCTGGAATTAATAGTTCGATGTGGGAGTTGTAATGATGCCCAAAAATACCAAACATGCAGTGCTCAGTCTGTATTCGATTAGCACTGGCAAGCACCACTCACATCTATTGTCATAAATCTAACATTGATTTGTATAATTCACATATTCCCATTATTTATTCAGAATAAAAAAATATCTTGAATGATCACTGAAGGTCTGATTTTGCAAAGAAAAAGTATTTGCAAGATGGATTTTTGCCTAAAATTTCAATTCTTTGTTTGTATATCCACGTTGCGCACTAAAGACTGTGCATACTGTGACCTCACAATAATTTGAATGTGCAAAACATTCACAAGAAACCAGGCTGAAATCCTTTCTCTCAGTTAGAGGATCTTATGTCACATCAGCCCACATTTTAACGCCTAGCTGCTGGAACTTAGAACAACTGAGCCATTTCTGCTGGAAAATCACTAGTCTGTAACCATCACCCATAACCACATTAGAGTAAAACTGGGTCAAGCTTTCTTTTCAAGGATCAGACAGATCACTCTAATGTGCTTGCAATACTGCTGCTCTATTCTCCTAGGACTAAGTCAGCCACCCCCACCATAAAATACACTGTATCTCTGTCTCCTAACCCATACACATTCTGGAATCCGTGTATGTAAATCTGACTGCTGCCTTTCCTTTCTTTGCATTTTTACCAGAGCACTCCAGTGTGACTACAGGGTGAGCTGCCAGGTTGCTGGTGAGTTCACAAGGCAAGAAATCAGGAAGAAAGAGAAAAGCTCATCATTACTACCATATTTAACTTGTACACAGTACTGACTTATTAACACAATCTCACTGCAATTACTATTGCGTAACAATTTTTCCTAGCTTATTCGTATGAGTTTGCATGATCTCATTTGTTTGGTTTAGAGGTGTGTTCATTATTGCTTTTATTCTAATAATCATATGCCTTTGTATGATTTTAGGGATGCACCGATACCGATACTGGTATCGGGTATCGGCCTCGATAAAAGGCCTGGTATCGGTACTCGTTAAAAGTCCCCCGGTACCTGGAAACGATACCACGGTCTGAGAAATGTTTATGTTTGAGCGGTGTGTAAGGGGTTAATGCCTTTTGTGTTGTCCAAAGAGGCAGAGTTTACAACAAACTGGAAAACTAGTCCTTTGTTTTTTTGTTAAATTATATGACTAAAGCTGTTCTCGGTATCGGTATCGGCAAGTACTGAAATGCAAGTACTTGTACTCGTACTCGTATTCCAAAAAAGTGGTATCGGTGCATCCCTATATGATTTGTATGAAATGCAATAAGGCAGGACTGGATTTCAATATGTCCATGGAGATCTGACTGGATCATTTAAAGTTGGGTTGTTTTGCCAATTGCTAATCGCAGGGAGGAGATTTGCATTTTTGATGAAAGATTATGAGGGCCGTGAATTTTGTAAAAAAAATACCACAATATTCCAAAACAAATTAAAGTTTTTCCTTTTATTTTCATGGCGACTTTAAACAATGATTTGGGCCTGCTTTGCTGCATCAGGGCCTAGCCAGCTTGCAATCGTTGAGGGAAAGATAAATTCCCAAGTATATCAGACAATTCTTCAGGATAATGTGAGAATGTCTGTACGTCAGCTGAAACTGTGTAGAAGGTGGGTGATGCAACAGGACAATGACCCAAAACACAGAAGCAAGTCCACAACAGAATGGCTTCACAAAAAAAATCTGCCTTTTGGAGTGGCCAAGTCAAAGCCCAACCTTAACCCAATAGAGATGCTGTGGAATGACTTGAAGAGGGCCATACACATGAAACATCCAAAGAATATGTCAGAGCTAAAGTAGTTCTGCCTGGAAGAATGGGCTAAAATTCCAGGTGCCGGTCTGATCCACAGCTACAGGAAGCGCCACCCCCCACCGGCAGCAACGACCTCAACCAGTTATTAATTCTAATTGTTCACTTACCTTTTCACTGCCATTTTCAATGTTGAATGAGTGTGTTCAATATAGACATGAACTAATTTTTGTGTCATTATTTTTAGACACATTATGTTTGTCAATACCCTTATCTTAGATAAAGATCACATTTAATGACAAATTTATTGAGAAAACCATGAAATTCCAAAAGGTTTACATAATTTTTCTTGCCACTGTATCTTATTAAATTATATGAAATACACTAAATAAAAGAGAACTAAACATTATACATACAGGTACACTTACACAAGAGAACAAAAGTGCATGTGTTCAAACTCAGACACAGAACAAAGCACACTTACGTGGGACATCATTTTAGTTTTCATTTTAGTATATGCAGTGTATAAGATTGAAGGTCTATGAGATTTAGTATATGTGATTTTATGAGTGCAAGTGGTCTGTGGTCAGTCCAGTCACAGGGTACTGATGAGCCTGATGGCTTGGAAGAAGAAACTGTCATGCAATCTGACCATGTGGGCCCAAATATTTCTGTTATTACCTCCTGCCAGGTACCGTCAGAGTAAATAGTGCTCTCTTGACAATATCTAATAAGGAGCCATTAATGTTCAACAGAGAGTTGCTGTTATGTCCTCTCAAGTCAGCAGTTATCTCTTTCATCCATATTTAGGGACATGTTGTTGATTTTGCACCCCTCCATTAGCACTTCTTTTTGTATTCTAACATTTACTGATAAGACCCAGCACTGTTGTGTTTTTGGTGTATTGCCAGGTTTGGTTCAAAATGTGCATTGTTGTACAGTTGTGAGTCAACAAAGTGAATAGCAATGGACTGAGAACGCAGCCCTGCGGGGCCCCGTGCTTAATGCGGTCGTTCTGGAGAAACTGTTTCTGATTCGGACTTCTGTTCAGACCCATGCAGGGTCGCTTACAATTAGTCATGTAAGATAGACATGTGATTTATTTAACCCACAACAATCAAGATGGCGTCCTATGTTCTACATTGTTACATTATTGTGCCTGATTTCTGCTTTGATATTATTTTATATGTAAAATTATCCTGATAAATCCAGAAAATACAATTAACTGCAAATGTGCAAAATGATTTAAGATCGGTAAATTAAACATTTTGCGATTTCTATTTAAGTTTAAGCGTTATGCAAAACTATTGCAGAGGCTAGATGCCATTCCAGAAATACAGAATTTGTCTCAGTGTATTTCATGTCCAACTAAGAATAATGTATTCTGCAACTGAAGGTTTTGATAAAAAGTGTTTGCAGAGACAAAGTCATCTGCTCATGTGATCAGGGAACAACATGTTACAGCAGTTTTTTCCAACCCACTGACCACATGACTGTCTTCATTTATGTAAGTATCTATGATTTTAAATATATTTGTAAATTTACTATTCAGTTCTTTCAGGTTAAAATCTTTAAACAGAACTTCTATTTAAATAATGCTCATGACATTTTCCTCTGTAAATCCAGCCTAAAACTTAATTTATGAGAAAATCCAATACAAATCTTTCCCACTAAACCAAACAGGAGTATGTGTTAATAAAACAAAAGATAGTTTCTTTGTTTTAAACTTTTTGAAAAGTGGAAGTTACAGAATTATCATTTTGTGGATTTGAAGTAAAATTATGTCAAACTGACATTACCTGCAAACGTTTACTCGACAGCTTAAAAATAAATCATTTTTATTAGCTTTCTGTTGTGAATCTGGGTAAGATAAGGAGATATTTACATTTCATTTTATGATCATGGCCTAGTAAAGCTGCTGTCTTAACAGTCTATCCGTCTGAACTAACAAGCCAGGTTTATAATACGTAAATAATTGAAACGCTCACAAAGGTTTTGACAAAGAATATCCTCAGGCCTCGAATCAACAAAGTAGGCCTACTGCAGTTTTATCATTACCCAGAAAGCATCCAATATACAGTTAAGTTAAATTATTAAAGAGCCTTTTGAATAGCAGTTTCTTTTTACATTTTCTTTATTGATTTTGTGACATTATACTATTAATGTCATTATGTAAATGTGTAGGAAAGCAAAAATGTATTGCTGCTGCAACTAATATATAGCATTAGTAGAATTTGTGGTTGCTAAATTATTTAGTTCATGCACCATTTTTTGCAGCAAGATAAGCACAAGATCTAGACATAAAAATAACTTACTGATTAGTTTGGTCTTTGCACAGTGAGTGTGTCGTAAGATCTTTCTTTTGAAATCGCGGTTGAGGACAAGTGAGGTGTGATTAAAAGAAATACAACTTAGAAAGGTGAAACAGAGGACAATATAAATCTTAGGGCTTATCTTTTAGGGTTTAGTTTTATCCTTAAGCTTTAGTTTTCTCTCTGATAGAACATTAATACTGCCAACAGCAACATTTTATTATTTAGAGGGTGCTCTTGCATGGCCTAGGATACTTTGGCTCATATATTTTTTCAAGGAGTATACAATACAAGTATATGGTGTTATACACCCATTAATGCAGCATGAAGTTAATACAAAAACAAGTTGAAATGGTTTAACTTATATTTTTATGTTACTTTAACTTTTAACAAATTATGTTGATTTGACAAAAATGCTGAATTTTTTTACAGTATACATTTATTTTAAAACATGTGAACTTTTAAAACATGTGAACTTATATTAGGTCTTGTAGGAGGATTGTATAATATTGGGTTACTGGAATAGCAAATTCTATTAATGTTTCATAATCCTGTTAAAACAGTTAACATTTATTTATAATTTTTTTGCATCGTTTGCATTCATGATTTCCTTTTACCTACTCCATACAGTACATGATTAAAAAGAGTTACAGTTATTTAAATCATAGTGGCCACGGTTATTTAAATCAATCAAAGATGCAAAGTCTCTTCTCCCTTCACAGTTGCCAGTGAAAACTGTGGGCAGCACAACAGACAGAAGATTTATCAGCCATTGCTTGAACCAGACTGCTGCCTCCCAAAGACTCTTTTCATACAGAGCGCCTCACAGTCTGAGCTCACTGCGGGTCTCTTTCAAAACACTGTACCTTCCAACTATGAGGGATTTTCACGCCTGACAACAGTGATATTTGGTTCAAGCATGTTAGCGCTGCAGACTTTGGATCATAATTAATTTTTAAGAGGAACCCCATTATGGTGTCACAAATACTTTATTTAGAACAAAATATATAAAAGTTCTTCACTTTATTATACTAAGTCAAATAAATAATGGTGTTTTCTTATTTTTGCAGTTGCATTACTTTTATTAAAATTGATATTTTATTCTGCAATGCTAATTGAGATTTCATGTTGCTCTCGTAGTAAAACATTTGACATTCCAAATTATATGTTTACAAAATGTTATGTATAACAAAATGTGAGTACCTATAAAAACTTTAATAATTACATCAATAATGTAGCTACAGTTTAAAAATTATTTAGTGGCAATTACTAACATTTGGCTGGAATATACATTCTCCTTATAGTGTGCAATGTAATCTTTATCAAGATTAGTCTGGATGCTTTAAAAAAAAGCGGTTTCCCATATTTTCTCACATAAATGTCATCACATGATATATTCTTCACTATATTAGGTTGACAACCGAGATGTAGTCTTGCTAGAAGGAGGGTAACTGATCTTCTTACCGTTTCATTCCCCTAACGTCTGTGAGTGGGAACACTGACATGCATGAATTATGAAGCTCGAGAAAGCTTTGGAATGCATGTAGTTGCTCAGTAAAGCAATGAGGGATGAAACATTAAATAAAGAAATAGAAAGTGGGGCATGGCATGAAGAGGAGTGTGTCTTTCTCTCTCTTGCAGCATTGTTTAAATAAGCGTTGGTGGGTGATGCATTTCACAGACCCCTCTTATGTCACTGGGTATTATGGGATATAGACTGTGTGAGAATTCTCAGCTTGCTCACAAAAGTGGGAGAATCGGTGAATGGGACGCAATATGAAAAGAAAGAGTCAAAGAGCTTTTCGCTACAGCAGTGGAATAAGCAGCAAATGGGCCAGATTAATGGTTTTAGGGGCCCGGTTTGGTACAAAGTAAAAAAAAAAGGTAAATTAGACATTCACAGTGTGGGCATATAGAAAGACATTCTTTTGCTTACCTGCAGCATTCCTTTAATCGCAGAGAGAGAAAGAAAAACAAAAGTGCAGAAGGTTCTTACTACGCTTGAGGGCATACACAGAACTTCATTTTCAATACTTGGAACTCATTAATTTAGAATACAGAAGCTATACTTTACTTATGCAATGTGTCATATTTACACAAGCTATGCACTTATGTACCTTGTACATAGCAAAAGGTTGCTCAGTTCATTGAAGACTTTCTACAATGAATATTATTATGGCTTTTAAAGAGGTTCTCATTGCCCCATTTTAATACTTAATTGTTTTATTTAAGGTAGCAATTAGACTTAATATTTTAGTTTTAAGGGGTTAAAATTGGGATTTTGTGACTTTATGGAAAAACCTTAATGCATGAAAGAATAACTTAGGTTAAGCTTCAAAATTCGAAAATGTCAGAATCATGTTGTCCAGCTACACAATTTGAATTTTATGCAACGGACTGGGTTAAAAGAGCCTAGTTCCTACCCTACCTAGTAGAATGTGGGAGATTGATTTTCTTGTCACTCGAATCCCTTCTTTAATCACAGATTTTTTTTGCTTCATTTTATCGTCCCTCAGGCAATACTTTGAACTTAAACTTCTTAGAAATGTAACAACTCACATACCCCCAATAATCTGCATCATTTTTCATGTTCATAGCACAAAGGTAACGCTGTTTCCCTTATAGCTGACCCCAATCTCAGGAATTACTTTACTCCTTAAAGATAGTATCAAGGCTTCATGGTACGTGGGTGTCCCACTCACCACTTATGTCTTTGAGCGTTAGTTGGTGGTCTGTGAGGACCTCTGCTTTGATATCCATATTTGATTAGCATGATAATGTCCATTGCCGCCCGCACAGAGATTCCTGTTTGGTGGCCCCAAGTTTTATGGTACGGTCACACACAGGTTTAAAGCTTTAGCATAACTTATTTCGGGGTTGTGTTTGGCAAGACTAGCTGATGAACCTAATCAAAACTGGTTAAGCTTCAGAACAGTACCACTACCCTGAATCTTGTTAAATGTTCACTATTTTGTGGATAGTACTTGAGTGTCAAACATGCATAGTCTGAATTTTTATATACTGCTTTGTGGTCTTGTACAGGCATTAATAATAACAAATTGTTGGTGCCTTATAACTCCTAAGCGCCAAGAGCAACAGTCTGCGGACAGAATTGATTTGCTTTGCTTTCAGCCTCAGATGATGATGAGTGGATCTGGGAAGGGGTTATTCAGCCTGCAAAGCATGGGAACTTTCCAGTCTGCACGTAAAGTTGGCAAATTTGTATAAATTCGTAAGTGAATCGTACCAAAACATACGATTAACTTAAAAAACAATAAAGAAACCTCACCCCTAACCCCAACGTCACAGGGGCAAAAGGAAATCATCCTAAATGTACTAATGTGGTTGTACGAAAACGCACAAATTTCTATAAGATAGCATTGGAAATTTCTTATAGGTAGAATATTAGTCATAACATCCTAAAATAGAATAGTGGAACACACAAAAAGGAAAAAAGGTAAAGAATTTTCATGTCTATAGTGATCAAGTTATGTTAAGTTCCTACACAAACCCAATAAAGCACCATCAAAGCACCATCCTCAACAGCAGGGGCGTCATGCACCAATTTTTTTTAAGGGGGCACAGTGTGCAAAGCTCACAGAAATTTGTGCATACACATACATCAAACGATTTATATTATAGAGCTTTCAGTCTTTTCCATGGCACTTATATTTATAACATTCTGAGCGCCCCTGCCTTAATGCAAAAACCTCCAAAATAAAAGTGTTGACCAACTTTATATCAAACACTATTCAATCGGATTAATGACATATTGGCATAATATTTACATCTGAAACGGCATGTTTTGTTTATTTACGTTTTGTTTAATGACTCGTTTAATTGTGTCATTTATGCATTTTGCACAACTACTGCATTATCCTATGAAATTAATGTCATTTTAAATCCATAAAGTATATAAACAATGAAAATTACATAAGATATAGCCACGTGATTGATTAATGTTCAATAATGATTTAAAAAAATATGTTTAGATAACATTTTTAGAGGAACGGATTTTGCATTAAATTTTACTTGTGAGCATGTGTGATTCCGCGCCCCGTGAATTCTGGCGAACTTTGGCTTTGTGCCAAGAAGACGAGTCTAGAAATCTATACTCGAGTCGGTCACATTTTAAACCATACATTTCTACACAGAGGAGGTTAACTGCACATTACCGTACTGGGGTTTGGAAATGTTGTGAGCGTTTCTTACACGCTTTAATTCCTCAGATAGCCAAATGCAGCAGCAGCAACAGCAAAGCTCGTGAGCGCACTCAGACGCTGACGTCTGCGGCTGCGCCGACAGTAGCGCCTGCCGCCAGAATAAAGTAATGTATGTAACACCATAGATATGTAAATAAAGGCTAGATGGCTCGTCCGCGCTGATGGCCAATTGAGTGGAACGTCCGCATTTTGGCGGCCATCTTAGGACAGGGCGCTCGCTCACTCGTAGCATTGAGTTTTAATGATGCAGGTACTTTTAAATGACCATAACTTGCTTAATTTTTTACCGATTTTCAAACGGATTGGTTTGTTATAAACGTCAAAGATGTACCTATGACACTGAACACGTATACTAAAAATAAATAAAAAATTCATGAAACATGTTAAAGCATCCAGAATTATAGCCACGTTAATAACGTTTGTAAAAAACCAAACCGTTTTTAAATCCGTCAAGAATTCAGCAAGTTACGAGCATTTTAGTTGGCGTATGTCACTCACCTTCCGTCCACAGCAGCAGGGAGCAGCACTATGGCAGCACTGACCTAAGATGGCCGCCAAGTGACGACACAGCTGACTCCGCCTTGAGCCATCTAGCCTTTATATACATATCTATGTGTAACACGACCAAAACACTATCAAAATGCAAAAATCTCTTTAAAGTGACACGGATGCAGCACAAAATGTATAATTTGGGCATTTTAAACAGATTAAAAGAAAGTAACAGATTAATGGACTATTTTTTGATTTTGAGATTGCATGCAAAATCCATTTGGGTCAATGGGCATGACGCCTCCGCTCAACAGTCCTCCATTTTTCGTGCAAATTGTTCTTTAAAATTTAATTTATTATCACTACAGACCGTGAAGTCGCACACAGAAAACTGCAATGAGTGTAAATGTCTTTGCAGATGGTAGAACAGGAAGGAAAAATTAAACCTTCATAGATCTCCTGATGCCGCAGATAACCAAAAAGGGGCTTTTCTTTTTTGATTCTGAGACATGTTTGATCTTGCCTTAAAGCCCTGAGGCACATTTCAAGCTCCAGAGTGTGTTCATTTGCAGTGTACACATGTTTAGTATAAAAGGCTTTTGTTAGCATTATGCAATAAAAAATCCTTAACCATATTTAATGTCTGTGCAATAGTCTCCATCGCAATGCCAGTGCACTTTGGGTCCCAATGAATTGCTATGAGGTTTCTT
The DNA here is from genome assembly GCF_030506205.2 of Paramisgurnus dabryanus. Classification (NCBI taxonomy): domain Eukaryota; kingdom Metazoa; phylum Chordata; class Actinopteri; order Cypriniformes; family Cobitidae; genus Paramisgurnus; species Paramisgurnus dabryanus. The sequence continues at coordinate 48,348,949 of NC_133341.1, forward strand.
AAAGTTTTTTTTTTGTGCATTGCTGTTTGGTTGCATAAATTAATAAAGTAGCATACACACAACATAATTCAGATGGTAGTACAACGATTAATAAAGCTTATAAACAGAAAAAATTCAAATTGGTATGAAAACATCTCTAAGTTCTCACTGATGCTTGTAGGCAATTTATAGGCAAATTATTATGCTAAATACTGACCTGCAGGTATGTCTGTTCAAATATAAGGTGCAGGCTGTATGTGAATGTTGTTGCTCAAGTTCTGTGAACTACAATAAACTTATCGCTATCTAATATTGCGTAATTCATCTCAGTAAGAGGGCATGAGCAGGTGAAAACTCAAGCAAAGCATGCATTTTAGAACAAATTGTTCCTTAAGACATAAACAGCATTATGTCTGGATTTGCAATGTTGAATTCAAAGCCTGCAGTTTTATGCTGGAACACAGCCAATGTCAGCACACTTCCATTAGAGAGAAAGCTGTACTCGCTTTGTTTGCTTCTGATTGCTCAAATGTCGTAAAGAGTTGGGTAATTTATGGTCATACAATGTAAGTGGAGAATAGTCCCTAACTGTGCACTGTATTTAAGAAGCTTTGAGTTCATAGAGAACAGAACAGATCTAAAGATATAAAACACATATTCTGAATTCTTTTCTTTTTTTTAAATAGCACTTTGTCAGAATCATTAACTTAAATCCCTAATCCAATGTATTAAGCTTCCAAATGTAACTTGTCTCGCATCATTTGTGCTAGTCATAAATCAAAATGTGAATGAGAGACATTTATAGATGTTGAATTTATGCTCATATATGCTTATAGGCTCCAAACATAAAGCTTGTTTGATGAAACTTTATGATTATAAAAATGTAAAGCAGCATTTTTTACAGTGCAGACCTTCTATGACGAATGTGGCTATTAAATGTAATATGTTAATTCATCAGTGTTAATGAAAAGCACTAAATTTGGTAAGAACTGATCGAAACATTGTGGAACTAGATACTGTACATCCATTGCAACTTCAGAATCCAGATTGCTTTCAATCATTGAGGAATTCAGTCACATCTCTATGCGACAACTTAACAGTATATGGGTCACACACAGCACAACATTCAAGCTATTGCTAAACACAAAGTACTAAATGGCTAAAGAAGTAAAAGTGTGATGAAACGGCAGACCCAATGGCCAATGCATGAACACACTAGCCAACTAATTGGATTTGACAACCAGTTTTGCTTTTAAATTTTTTTTGACCCAAATGGTTTACATAACACTTCACTGAAGTAAATGACAATATTACTAGCACTGCAATGCGACACTATCGAGCCACTACTGTATATATCTGCACAAGCAAAAAAAAGATTTTTTTTAGGAGTTTAAGACATAATAACAGCTTGCAGATGATAATAAAGTTGAAGAGAAAAAAAGAAAAATAGCACTTTTTAGGTATTTATAAAGGCACTTCACAGCTGAAAGTTACTTGTAATCCTCCATATGTGTATCATATATAATCATAAAGGTGCCCTTATGATTATGATACACATATGGAGGATTACAATTCCTTATAGTTTACATTTTGTCTTTCTTTATAGTATTGTATAATCAAACTAATGGTTTACATTTATATTATTACAATTCTAGCTGCAGTCCTACTATAAACATTATTTAGCTAAGAATCATGCTCATATCCTGAATGGTTTGAGCCCTCTCAGTATTTCTTTGGATGGTAGGCTACTCACAACAGGGGATTTCTGCAAGTTAACCTCCCCCATGATCAGGCCACCCACATTTGGCGTCATGTGCCTGGGACTGGCCATTCTAAAAGAGTCCTGTGTACTCCATATTGAATCCTGACTGACAGGAATTAATAGAACACAGGAAACAGGCCCTTATTTGAATATGACCACTAAACCTCAAAATGTTATAGATTTTGTGAACATTCACAAACTGCATTCTTGATAATTAAAAAATAAAAATAAACAGAAGAAAAAAATAGAGATTTTTATTTGAGCTTTTCATACCAACAGCATTTTATCTTTCTCAAGATTATACATATTAGTGGATTAAGCTATAGTTATTGTTATATAATTGTATTTTCATGGAATAAAGAATAAATCAGGTGATAAGATAACGTTACTTTGTTTCACAGATACATTATGGTACATTAAGAGTTATTGCACTTTAATTCAATTTAGTGTCTCTTCTGTTCCTTGAAATGCAATACTGTGTTTTTTATGAGAGAAATGTGACTAAATGAAAATGAATGTGTCCCACTTTTTTGCCGTATCACTGCTTGATAATGTCCTCCAATAGTATAGTGCATAAAAACACTGAGGACTTTTCTGACCTATTCTGAGAAGCCCAGTGTTTTAATACTGAGAAACAGGGTGACTGAAAGAAATTCTGCTTGATTTAATTAGGCAAACGGAACAGGCTGCATGTAGACATCATGAATGACCTCAATAGGTACGTTTACGTGCAACCAAATAATCCACTTGTAATCGTATTGATGCCTCAATCGGATTGAAAAGCCGTCATGTAAACACTTTAATCAATACGATTGAGGATGATCGGATGCAAATTTTGATCATATTGAAGGGGGTATACTCCGATCTGTGATTCGATCAGCAGGAGAAAAGAATGCATGTAAACGCGTGAATCGTAGTATTTTCTCAATCGGAGGATTAAGTAGTCATTGGGATGCTTTTGGGCTAGTTTTGAACGTCCTTTCGGATGGTTTTGATACGCGAATCTGGCAACCCTGGCTGTGCACTTGCGCAGACTTTTGGTTTGGATTCTATATAATGTACACAGGGTTTCCCGCAGCACTTTTCTAACTAGGTCGTCCAAAAAAAAAATTCCACCAAACGCCACATGGCCGAAATGAGAGAAAGACATGGTCTGTCACTGTCTGAAGGATAACTAGCATGTTGATAAAACATTTAATTCATTAATAATCTAGTATGTGTTCATTTTCTGTCATAGTTTTTTTCAAAATTGAGTTTTATTTGAGTGTTTTAAATTAAAATATTTTTGATTGCCACGCCCCCGGCCCGCCCACCTGCACAACCTTAACTAACACATTTTCTGCGGGAAACCCTGGTACATGTAAACGAACATTTAAATCAGATTGCAATGTTTAGGGTCCATGTAAACTGCATCGTCGTAACCTTCAATCGTATTAAATTCAGTCGGATTGACAAAATTTTGTGCATGTAAAAATAGCCAATGTACGTCCTTTCGGATGGTTTTGATACGCGAATCTGGCAACCCTGGCTGTGCACTTGCGCAGACTTTTGGTTCGGATTCTATATTATGTACATGTAAACGAACATTTAAATCAGATTGAAATGTTTAGAGTACATGTAACTGCATCGTTGTAACCTTCAATCTTATTAAATTCAGTCGGATTGACAAAATTTTGTGCATGTAAAAATAGCCAATGTAGCATATAAGTTAACCAAATCCACAGAAAATGGGATTGTTGTTGTAAATGGCCAAAATTATGATACTGATATAGCCTATATGTTTCTCAATCACATGCAAATAAACAAGCAAAACAAGCACAGCAAGGCCAGTACTTTTACTTATTTATCAAAAACAAAAATAAAGGTAAGCGTCATTTGTCAATCAATATATGTAATTCAATTAAATTTTAACACTATAACACTTTTCCCAGCATACATTATTTTTAAAAGTACCATTGATAAAAACATTTTAGTACCGGGCCGATCCCCCAAAAAATAAATATTATTTAATTATGTTTATTTTATATACCTGCAAGCTATACAAATAGTATTTGCAAGACAAATGTGTTTATATTCTCCCCAAAATGTAAGTTCACATGAATCTCTTAAAAATAAAGGTGCTTCACAATGCCATATATCTTTTGGTCTAAATGGTTTAAGAACCTTTAACATCCGAAGAACCTATTTGTTTTACAGAAGGTTATTTATGGTGAGAAAAGGTTCTTTAGAATATAGTACAGTGATAACAACTGCCGCTTTAAAGCAGCCCATCACAGAGGGCATCAAAAAGAGTGCAGCAAGAAGTACAAGTACCCATCAATTCAGTTTTTATTAGTTAACAACTATTAGGGAAAACACATCCACTGTGCAAAATATATAACTCCACCATGTGTTTTGTTTCATCGTATGGCCGCCATCGTATGACTCCACTCAACCACTCAAGTTTGGGCAGGCGCTTGACATGTGTTCGACTTCATGTGGTGCTGTGACGACTGGTCTGACTGTGACATCGAAGTACCGCGAGAGTTATTAGAAATGTCTGCTGTCGAATCGCTCTCGCGGTACTGTGATGGCAATTGGTCTTCACAGCGCCGCATGAAGTCGAATTCCACTTCTTTTAACTAAAAGGGGCGGAGCGTGAAGGGGACTGGTGGTGACGTACGCGAATGGGCGTGTTTTGTATTTGCTGTGCCTGCCAGAGGATTCAGTGTGCGGTGGCTCGGGCGGAGTCGGTTTTCGGTCGGGAAACGAGCGCAATCCTTAATGTATAAAATAAAATATAATAATTAATTTAGCGGATTGAAAAGTAACCCACCGCTGGATGTTACTTCCCCTGGGACGCGTCGTCTGAGGTGTACTTTATAGCAGTCACACAGGGTGGATTTGTTGAGGAGCTGCCGAGAGCTGGAGTTACGGGAAGCGTAGGAAATTTTGTCGGCCCTGCTTTTCATGAACCGGCCTCTTGAAACTTACTAAAGTTTGCATATCCAATTCTATTTCTCTGAATTCTCGCCCTTCTTAGGTAGGTTGTTTTTATGCAGTGTGTTGTTTTTTAGGCAGTGTGTTATGCGATGAATGTGTGGTTTAATGTTGAGGTTATGGCACGTTTAGCTGGATCTCTTTGCTATGTCGATTGTTCCAGTACAGCGTGTCCCAACTGAATCCAATTAAAGCGCTCCGCAATTTTTTTTTTGTGCTGCCCATGTAAATATAGGTCTGTATTTTTTTACGCGACTGTGCAGTAAACAAATTTTTTGACTTTTTTATGATGTTTTCCATGCAAACTATGTGATCATTTGCTGTTATAGTAATTCATCATCTTAAAAGCTAACTTTAGCCGACATGCTAATTTCGAACAATCGGATCAAATAAAATCTATAAATATAAACTTTATTCGACTTACACTTTTTCACTATGGCTTGACGTAGTCTTATTTGACTTAATGTTGCGCTTATTAATTATCGCAATCTCAGGCGGTAAATTATGCGGTGTTTTTTGTCTTTATTATTTTTAATGCTCAAAGTTAGTTTTTTCGTTTTATAAATTAACTTCTTTCTACAGTGGACGAATACATGCTCTTTTTATTTATGTATTTATGTATTTATTTATTTATTAATAATAGTATTGGATACTCTTTAGAGAGTTTCGCTCAGTCAGCATTATGCGCTTATGTTTCGTCTGCGCCATTTTTTATTCTACACGCATATTTGTATTTATAGACTTTTTGTTGTTTACATAAATATTTTCTCCATAAACACATTTAAATGAGTGAATAATAAATTAATAATTTTTACGTAATTTATTTCCACTTTCTCGTTGTCTAAAAGAAAAGGAGGAACAAAATCTTTATTTTAGGCATATTATCTTGAATATTTTCACACCTGCATTGTCTTTTTCTAATTTCTTTCTTAATCTTTATGAGATGAAATCATAATTTGTTACAGTTACATCTCAGTTAATTATCCACATATATAAAATGTTTTTGTGTATATTTAGTCTATCATTGTTAATTTAAATATGTTAATAAGACTAGTTTGTGTCATGGAACAGTGTCTTTGTTGTTTGAGTGCTTTCCAGTTTGTATATGTAAAATGGCTTCTCTGTCTTGCAGGTTTGAGTTGCGAGATCTACAGGATCAGGCCTCACACAGATGGGAAGAAAATGTCTGAAGCACCTTGAAGGTGCACTCAATCACTGGACTATTAGTTTCACATAATCCACCCATTAGGACAAACCATCCAGTGTGGATGATGTTTAAGGCTTACAGTCTTTAATATAAAATATTTTGATTAACTCTTGCCTCATCCAAAAATTGGTTCAAAGAACCTTTGTGAGTGATCGGCATTGTTTTTATAAAAACCATACCATCAAGATGAGTGCAGAAGGATATCAGTATCGAGCACTGTACGACTATAAAAAAGAAAGAGAGGAGGATATCGATCTGCACGTAGGCGACATTCTTACCGTCAATAAGGGTGCACTGCTTGCAGTTGGATATACAGAGGGCCTGGAGGAGAGACCCGATGAAGTAGGATGGCTACCTGGCTTTAACGAAACCACTCAGGAAAAAGGTGACTTTCCTGGTACGTACGTGGAGTTCATCGGCAAGAAAAAGATTTCTCCACCAACTCCTAAACCAAGGCCCCCAAGGCCTCTACCTGTGGTCCCTGGGCCCACCAGGCCAGACTCGGACTCCGAGCAAGGTGAGTAGATGTTTTTTGTGAGTTTTAAATTTAGCCTTTCCTAGTTTTTTCATATGAACATTGGAAAGAAGGAAGGAAATCATACACCGAATGGAAAATAAAATAATGAGCCAGACTCTAGCACTATTTATCACTAAATTTGGGGTCTTTTATGAGCTTTTGAATAAAATACGTGTTATGTAAATGAACATATGTACACTAACTGTACACATTTTCTGCCTGTTTATATATTTGTTTTTTTCCCCAAAATTACTTTCTTAAAAATTAGAACTTTAATCTAGAACTTTTCTTAATTACTTTTTAGATTAATATTTGGTCATCAGATCAGCTTTTATACTTTTTAAAATGGTTTTCAACCATTTTCCTGGATGCCAAGGTGTTTAATTTTTCAACAAATCGTTCCTTTAACTAAATCCATTCATGCTGATGCAAAACCCAGGTGTCTCTCTCAATATACCCACTAGCCACCCATTCCATTTTTGTCACAAGTGACCGGATTTTACACCACGATTTCATCAAGAGATTGGATTTATAGTTGCAGCACACAAATGTCTCCTGAATATTTAAGGCTGTTTAAGGTTTGCACTGGGCTATGGCTCGTAATTGCAAACATGGCAGAAAGCCCAGATTTGGAAGAAGGCCTTTACACAGTACTTTGTAATTGTCGGGTGTTACCGAGTATTTCGCACAGCCACAGTATGAGCATTTAGAGCCCCCTATGGCTCCTGACCTGCTGTAACATCTCCCGAAACCTTTTTAATATGGTGTGAGATCTGTAGTTTTAGAAGAAGCTATTTTTTTTCTTTTTGTGCTTGATCGGTTTCTTTCCTGGCACCATCATTTGACGTGCTACCATTTGAGAGCATTGTTTCAATACTTATCCTGTAGATGATCCTTTACAGATTCTGAGGGTCGACATACTTTGTCAGATTTTGTTTCAACTAAGTATGCAAGAGAGTACCACCTCGCCTGAAAATCGTTTACGATATGTGGCAAACAAATGAAAGTACTCTTTTGTGTATGATATAGTAAATATAATGTGGTTTGGACCCCAAGACATCCATAAATAATACAAGCTCTGGTTTGTATCAAGCTATTGAAGTAAATGTAAAAACAGCCTTACAGCGTCTGTAACCTCACTCAGAAAGTGAAAAAATCAAAGCCCCCAGCCACAGATATTTTATGCTGTTGCAAAAAAGCTAACTAACCCAGTTGTCATGGTGACATGGGTTTATTGCATGTTATGGAACATAGACCATAAGCAAAGTATACAACTCAAAAATCATTGCAGTTCAGAGGCGATGCGGCAAACTAGTCTGCTACGTCCTGTTTCACGTTGGCAGAAGAAATCTTTGCTGTGAGCTTTTTTTATGAAACCCAACTTTCTGATCTGGATTACTTAAGCCAGTGGTTCTAAAACTTTTTCCGCATGCGGCCCCCCTTGTGTACGGTGCATTCCTTCGTGGCCCCCCAAAGAAAATTTATGACAAAACGGTTCTAAAATTTAACATTTTAATTAAACAAAACATATTTAATTATACAAAGTAGTGCTTTTGGTTAGTAGCCTTATTTTTTTTTAGGTTTAATTACACAGAATTCATGATAAATGAAAGTATCTTATAAAATGTCATAAACTGCCCCCCCCCCCCCCCAGTTTGAGAACCACTGGCTTAAGCAACATAACTGTGGTTTAAGTGTGACCTTTCTGTTCAGAACTCTCTCTGTGTTAATGGATGTGAGAGGAAGCTTACATTGGACAGCAGTTGAGACAAAGTTTTGCTGAATATAAACCACTAGCAGGGGATCTGGAAGTCAGCCAGAATGAAGAGCATTGGGCTGCAAAAACTTAAACCACATAAAGCTCAAGATATAATGTTAAATTCTTAAACTCAGATGTTTGACTTGAAACTTTCCAATTTGTTTTGATCTGGGTTATATTTTTACAATTCCATTTGGTGTTTTAAAAAATTATAATTTACATTCAACAATGTTCTTGATGACTTATCTGCCTAAAATGCAAGTGACTGAAATCAGAAGTTAGTTTTACACTTACACACCTATAGGGAGATTTTGGCCTTGCTAAGAAATTCCTGATTTCTCTTCCTCATTCGAAGTGACTTCCTTCTGTCGGCACATGTTCTTTACGCAAACTTGACTGACTAATGAGACCACAGGGGGGAAAATACATTTATAATTCAAGTGAAATGCCCGGGTTTGTCATTATTTTACATGAAATAAAATTTTATTTCTGCTAAAGCTCTAATGCCAGCTAAGTTCATTTTGGTAAAAAAATTCGGCCTATTTTTTTTTTCAAAAAACATTAATAGCTAGACATAAAGTCTCATTTCAATGTTTAAGCACAACTCAGAAATGGCACTGGATAAAGGAAACGGGTGAGTTTCACTGAGCATATTGAATAGATAAAAAGTAATCGGTTAATATTGATGTGAAACTAGTTCTTCAGGGTTCTGCTCTGGTTATTCGTGCTTATTGTTGATCAAGTATTGTGTTGCCAGACTAAAAGTTTGATTCACACTGCTATATGTCCAAGACCTGCCCACTCAGACTTGAAGTGCACATCTCACCGACAAGTAAGGTGATCATTCGTAGGTTGCATTTTATATTTGATGTTTTGGCAAATATGGCATCGGGTATGGCCCTGCTGCAAAGCGTAATACGCTGGATACTCATCGATATCTATACAAAATACAGAAACATTGCATATATCTTTTAATCATTTATTCATAGTTGAAATGCTTCTAGCCATTTTGTGTGCAGTAAGCTCCATGCGACGTACACAAGACAAAGACTTCCTTCTTCACTGTTCAACGGGAGTACTGAAATGTGTGTGTGTGGTTGTGTGAGGAAGAAAGTGAGGGTCAGGGGCCTGCAGTGCGGCAGGGGCCTTGGATTTCACTTCTTATTGCCTTACTCCGTTTGAGATTTATGACCCGCCACTTAAGGATCTTGCAGATCTTTCTTGGTCTCTCTCCACCCGGCCTGCACTGTTCTCCTCCCTCGTTGTCTCTTTTCTCCAGCTCCCTCTTTGAATTTTTGGATGGTTCCTATAGGCTCGGGCCTGACAACGATGAAGCAGAATGAGGGGGAGTGTTTGACATAGGGCCTCTAATACACACAAACTGTCTCTCTCTTTGAGCCGCAGGGCTTCAGAGAACAGCAGATGTGGAATTCCAGTCCAGCTTCCAGGCTTTTTAAAACACTGGCGGGCTCCTTTATGTGGGCCTCTGGAGTGACATGTTCCGTATGCGCCCAGCTTTTATTGTTAACCCGTTTTTACTTGAACATTGTAGGGTCGAGAATAGCGCCTCTGCTCACCTTTTCCTTCACCTTTTCATCCAAGTCGAATGTTGTCATGAGTACTTTTGTTGTAAATTTCTCATTGCTGGGAATTGGATTATTTTTAATGTAGTAACGTCTTTATGGACATTAACTTCCTCTATATCCTAAACTACGGTTCTCTTTTTCTACTTGGAGAATTGAGTTCTTGCACAATAACTTATGATGCCTATTGTTTCCAACTTGTTGAATCATATATGGCCTTTCCAATGGCCCGTGTAATGTTGATATTTATGTTATGATGGGGAAACATTTGAATTTATACATGCTTGTTAAGATAAATGAACATCATCCATCTTGTGACATTTGTTGGTGGATTTTGGAACCAATGCAATACAATCACTTATTTCCAAACAGATGCATCAATGCCATAATGTTAGAATCCCAACATTAATGTTGAAGCTATGCTATCACAAGTCTTTAATGTAAAATTAACCATAAAATAAAGTTGCATGTTGAGTGTTTTGCTTGCTTGGGGAAAACCATGAGTACAAAAAAGTCACAATGTTCTCCTTTCCAGTGGTCTGAAGTTTAGGAGTCTCTCTTCTTTCATGGGTGGCTTAAAATAGGTGCGATAAGATCTTTTGTGTCGCTTGACATAACCAGTGCTGGACCCGCATTCCTTCAATTTCATGAGATATGGCCGGCGTGTAATTTGCGCAGATGATGCAATCTCTGCATTCTTTGCAACTCAAAAAAGCTATCTGGTTTTCATCTGTCGTTTTTTAAACTTAAGTTATCTGCGGGTCTCTGGTGGCTGATTGTGCAGTTTGCATAAAACAACGAACATTTATTTCAAGAACGCAGGGTTTCTAAAAGAAAAAAAATGCATCAATTTAAAGGAAAGGGAGGTGAGAACCTATATTAAAAGTGAGAATAGTGGAAGCTGTGGCTGTTAACTGAAAGTGTGCAAGCTGGTGGGGGCAGGCATTGCTGGCGTTTAAGATAATGTACCTCTCTCCTTCTCAGGGCCTCCTCAGCACTTGAATGAACATCTGCTGTATGAAGCAGATCTCTGAGGGAGAATTGTTACTGGGTTTCATAAGGAATGTGAACCTTCCCCTAACCGAGCAGCAGAAGCCCCCTCCGTGTACACAATAAAAAAGTTCCCTACACTCTTAAAAATAAATGTGCTTGATAGGTTCTTCACAGTGATGCCATAAAAGAACCATTTAGTCAAAGGTTTTTTAAAGAATCGTTTCTTTACATTTTTTTTTAGACAGAAAAGGTTCTTTTATGGCATTGTGAAGCACCTTTAAGACCATAGTATTTTCTTAAATACTATTTTTAATTATTTTTTTAATGATGACCCTAAGTATTGTCAATCATATGACTATAATCAGATTGGAATACAGTGGTATTATCACTGTTCGTGTGCTTTTTGTTAGTGATGAACTGAAATGAAAATTCTGGGTCAATGCCGAATATTTGACTTTAAAGTGCACTTATTTTCATTTCCAAAAAACGTTATTTTGTGTATTTGGTATAAAACAATGTGTTTGTGTGCTTTATTGCTTAAAAAAACAGTATTTTCCACATACCTTACATTTTTGTAACTTCAGATCTCTTCCTGAAACACACTGATTTTGTAAAATGTAGGGGTGTCCTCGACTAAGGATTTACATATTCGAATCAAAGTTTTCGAATCTTTCCATAGTCGACCGATAGTCGAATCATCTATGTTTGTGTGCATGGGTTGGGAGGGGGCCAGACCAGGTACAAATTGGTAACTTTTATTTTCTTTCACAAGCAGCACACATAAACAACTGTCTGATAAAGTGCCCAAAACTGTCTTTCAAGTAATAAACGAAGACAAAACTGAGGATGCATTTATATATATATTTTTTAAGGTAAAATGTAAGGCAACATTTGTTTAATTATTCCTCATAACATTTTAAAGCCACGATCTACAGAACATCACACAAAAATACATTTGATAACTAAACCTAAAAAAATAACAAAGGTGATCCTGCCTTGGAAACTCCGGCTACAATTCAGTGTTTTTATTTAATTTGGAGATAGCGCGTCAAAGCAGTCATGACCAAAAAAAACCGACAAATGAGAAATGACAAATAATTTGTGATTGTGACTGTAAATTATAAAAACTAATCTTTATATACAATTCATTAAACTTTAATTAATAACAAGAAAAACACTGAAATTAATGATTTTATAGACACTACGCGTTATTATTTAGCACAGAAATACCTGCTTGCTTGCTTTGACTTTGATCATCTCTGTATTAACTTTAGATACTAAAAGACCGGATGATATTATTTATTTCAGGAATCTCTTTGCTATCATTTGAAAGTGAACACCGACTGACCATAATATTAAATCACAAGAAAGACATTCGTGTCAGGCAGAAATAGGTTCGGTGCAGATACTAATTTCCATTTCATCACCGAAATAAAAAAACGGCTTACCTGTTTTGTAGTTTAACTTTAAGATAGACAATATAACCACTCTGTTTAAAATACATTTTAAAAACTTATACTCGTCGAAAAACATCCGTTTTTTAATGTTTAGTTTGATGAACTCCTAAATATCAGACGGATGCAGAGCACCTAGCCCGTTCGGCTAAATTACATGCGCAAGCATGGCCAGCACGCAATAGCGCAACATCGATACAACGCAAGCTATCCAAAATTTACATACTTAAATTAGATCGGAATTTACGTTTATAATAAATACAATTTTTTAATAAAATAAGGTCAGAAGTAACAAAGTGAAGAACAAATATGCAAAATGCCTCAAGTGCACGGAAACAAAACACAAGCCAAATAGTTAAATCAGATAACCCAAAGTGATTTATAAATAAAATAAAATATAGAAATTATTAAAAGAACGAAAGTCATAGTTTAATTTGCCAGCTTTGTCTTTTAAATGTCGAAACAAAGAGGCAAGGCTTTATTAACATAGAGACCTCTTATGGACGTGAAGCCCGGTCACAGGGGTTGTTGGATTTATTAACGCATTTAAAAAATATTTATTGAAAGCTGCTACTTCACATATTATTTGCAGCATTATCATAATATGCAGTATATTAATATATTGTGAGAAAGCTGTTATATGTGAAATCATATAATGTGTGCACCCATACGGCCAAAATTGAATGATCCTCATTTCATAACACATATCTGCGACGATTCGACTATGAGATTGGTAGTCGAATCAGGCTTCTCCTATCGATACATCGAATCTTCGACTATTCGGGGTCACCCCTAGTAAAATGTATATATATTTTTTTGAAAAGCGCTGTGTCCCTGATTGGCCAGCTAATATGTACGCTCCTTACCATGTTTGAAAGAACGCAAAAAATAATTAATTTTTTTTAATTAGTTAACGGCAAAATCATTATTGTATCATGTCCGGGTGTGCATTATAAGTCTTGAAAGTGAAGCCTCTGGCTCTTTCATCGCCCCCTGGTGGCTGGCTGCAGTACAAGTCATAACCCCCACCCTCTCGATTCAAACGAATGGGACTCTGCTCTAAAGAAATTTTTTTTTACACTTACAATAAAAGTTTCCGAAAGATGGTTTTGGTCCTTTCAGGTAGTTATCACGCTGTGTTAAGTTTCATTTTAGCTAGTAATTTAATGTTATAGAAGCAGGGCGTGTCGTTATGATTGGCGTGGTTGACTTGGGCGCGCGAGGGCGGAAGTTTGATACCGCCGCTCCGCCTCTTGCTCCACGGATGATTCCTTCTGCGCTTGCCTTGGCTCCAAACTGACGTTTTTACGTAACATGGCGGCAACCATTGTCGGACATTTTTGTCTTTAATTCATTACAATGGAGGGAGACGACGTTGCGTCGTCCATCCTTTTTTACAGTCTATGATCAGGTCAGGTATTAAAAAGTAAATGCTTAATTTTATGCAAAATCCAATATCCGCCGTGTTGTTCTATCATCTTTTCTCCCTTTTTTTCCCAAAACGCGATAAACGCCACTCCTACTTCTCTGTAAAATGCAATAAATCCTTTCAACAAACACAGCGTTCCATTCTACGCACTGTAAACAACATTGGCGCATTGAATACACACGGAATTCTAGTTTTCCTCATATACTTTGTACCTCGTGATCAACAAACAAACAAAACAAAATTACACTTTGATGGCATTGCTAAGCCTATGGTGGTTTTCTGTAACGGGAAAGAAAGGTAAGCCATCAAAATCTAATAATTTTCATAAGAGGCACTCGGGAGACAGAAAAATGGCTGCTGTTGCTTGTTCTCCTGACAGCATCAAGTTCTGTCATGCTAACACATTGATCCCCGGGGATCTTATGAAAAACTTTCCATTAGTTTACTCAAAGTCAGCGAAAATCTAAAACATTTTACAGCTGATCGCTGTGATAAAAAGTTCAGCGACGACATCCCAAGTATTACAGCAGCAATGACAGTGTTCTTAATATGACAAAGTATGTGGTTTAATTAATGCCATTTAATGTTTATTTTTTAATTAGTGTATACCACTAGTCAACTAAATGAATATAACACAGCAAAGATTAATGCATATTCATATATTGTTTTAATAGATTTATAGCATTTTGAAAATAAAACGTGGATTTATTGCTTTTTGTGGAAAAAATTATCAGTTTTTATAATAAATCTTTCAAAATGTTTTTATAACCTAAAGATGCTATGTAAAAGTTTGTAAAATTGTGTTTTTCATCTTGTCACTTCCGTGGTATAAAAAACAAGTTTTTACCGAAAATAGTCTAAATAGATTTATTGCGTTGTAGAACCGAACTCTTCAAATATTCTTCATTTAGGTCAGTTGAAAAATAATCAAATTTAACTGAAATTTTGGTGCATCCTTATATTTTTATTTTGTCTCTTCCTAGCTAGCTGACAAAGATGGCCTAGCAAATTTTTCGAAATTAAGACATGTCGTTCCCATTAAGAGAAATGCACCTCATTAGCTGGGGATGAATTGGTGTGTGGCAGTGGATGCAATGGTGCACGTTCCTGCGGCTTGGCCTGAACAGTTTGTGCTCGGTGGACGTATTTAGCATCATGACGAAATCAGTACAATTGCCTCTAAGTGTTGACTTCAGCAGGCAGCGGAAAGTGCTCTGGCGGGAAGGACCGTTCCACAGAACTGATCCAAAGAATGCGTTTGCAAGGGTACAGAATGGCCAATCCAGGCTTCGTTTTAAACGGCTGCCTGCTCTAAAATATATCTTGTGCTTTACAAAATAAAGCACTGCGGTTGCATAACAGTCACAAAGATCATATTTATTAAGCCCTGAGGGACAAAATTGCATTGAAATCGTGTAATTTTCTAGCGGTAACATACAAAACCTGGAAATGAAACTCGCATGTGTGGCTCTGGTAGAAGATGGTGCGTATTAAAGGTTGTGCGTGAGAATGTGTACATCTGCTCTTCATTAATGATCACCTCCAGAGACACAGGGCTGAATTGGCAAAGCTACTTACTGAAGGCCAAGCATGTCTGCTGGGTGGATTAGCAACACGTTGCTGCGGGAGGTGGAGCAAGAGTGGTAAAAAAAAACAGAACTGAAATATGCACAAAGGGTTGACTGAAAGTTTGTCACCAGACACCCCATCCCCGTGTTCATCGCTGGTCTGAGTGTTGTTAGAGTGGGCATTTGTTTAAGCTGATCATGTGATCATGTGGGTTTGTTGTTGCATTTGAACGTCAGTTGTAGCAAATGCATGTAGCTGTTTTAACACTTTCTGCAAGAGTTTAAAAAGTCTAAATTTGGATGCTTTGTTTCAAGGAATCAATACAGATGATTCACTGATCCGAGTTATTTCTCAATAGTTTTCCTCACTGCACTGTTATGTTGTTTGTTTAACTTTCTGCAATTTTTTGCCAAAAATGACTGTTTATGACATTACTTATGATCTTGTTTTGGTAGTTAAATGGTTAAATATGGTTTATGTGTCGTAAAATATCAGATTTTTAAAGATGCAGTGTGTAATTTTTGTATTACCTTACCTGAGAATGAGGCATTTTTATTTACCATAGACCATGGTTCCCCTTACATGAAAGTTGCCATTTTGCATCGCCATGTTTCTACAGTAGCCCCAAACGGACATATAGAGCGCGATTCTTCACTGTTATCTATGATTGTCCAGTGGTGGCTACCGTAGCGTCTCTGTATTTCGAAAGAGGGGGTGAGCAGTGGAATGAGCCATTGGTTGCAGTTTGCAATCACACCACTAGATGCTGCTAAAATTAGGGCTGTTAAAATGTACGTGTTAATAACACATTATGGTAAATTTAATTTAATGACACTAATTTTATTAACGTGCAATTAATGCAATTCGCAATATTTCCTTGACCCTTGGCCTAGCCAGTTGTTTGATAAATTGAGATGCAGTCTTAGACAGTAAATGTGTACAATCCTAAATGCTTAACTAATACAAATGATGCGTGTCTATCCACCTTGGCATCTTGAGTTTTTGGTTTAAAAACATCAGGAATTAGAAAATAAAGTGCAGGACTTGCTTGATGTTAAAATAATTATTAAGAGATAAAGTTCAGGACCTGATTGATGATTAAAGATGTATTAAGCTCTACAACAGTGGTTCTCAAACTGGGGGCCGCAAGAAGGTGCCAGGGGGGCCCCAGTGTTATGACATTTTATAAAATACATTAATTTAGCATGAATTCCTAATAAAAAAATAAGGCTACTAGCCAACAGCACTACTTTTTATAACTTAATATATTTTGTTTAATTAAAAATATTAGAACAGTTTTTTGTCCTAAATTTGCTTTGGGGGGGCCGCAAAGAAGTGCACCGTACACAAGGGGGGCCGCACGCGGAAAAAGTTTGAGAACCACTGCTCTACAAGACTCGAAATGATCTTCCTCGCACTGAGTGACATATCTGAAATATCTGTTTTGACAAGAATTCACCCTGATATAATCACCCAGGTATAAAGTGAATGTTTGATTAACTGTGGGGGAAAAACATATAATGTGTAACATTAACATATCTTAATATTATACCCATGTCTTATAAATATTATGCTAGCAGTTGACAAAGGCTAAATCAAAAATCATTTAAATCAGAGATTTAAAGTTAAACTGCATTCTACAACTTATGCCTCTCTAGTGCCATCTCTTTTTAAGATATAAAATTGCAAGAGATTGCAAAGTTATTTTCCGTACATGGATTGAAGTCAGAGGAAGTCTGACTTCAATAAATAATAATTATAATAAGCTCACAAATGTGAAATATAAGGTGACAATTTTGAAACCTGATTTTTATGTGCTTGCCTAGTAACAGATTTTTGTTAATTTAGAATTTAAATTTCTTTAAGAATAAAGAAAAAATGAAAATCTGTGTTGTGGCATTATTTCTCTGTGTTACCCTGGATTAGTAGCCTCGTGTCATGTGGTTATCGGCTTTGTGTTATCAGAGGTCATGTGTTCTCGCACGTTGCAACATGAGAGATGTATTTAAGAATCTTTTTTGCTTTCGCAATAAAAGTTTTATCATTATATTTTTTTCTAGCCTAAATCTTTTTTTTTACTTTATAGTTGCTTACTGAAAATTTCTGTGTGTGTAAAAAAGTTTAAACAACTTTGTAATTCTTTCAAAAAAAAAAAATTCTCAGTGTCTAAAATCATATATAGTGACATACAATAATAATGATATATATACAGTCATTAATTGGGAGACTTTCTATATGAATACATGTAACTAAAGTTTTAATTTATAAAATGTTTTGTCAATATGGTCCATATATGATTTCATTTATTGATGCCACATTTGCCTTTTTTAATCAAGCAACTATGTTAATTCCAGTCACACATTATTTGTTTATAGCGAGAGACATACAAAACATAATCTTATTACTTAAATGATTTTTTTCTTACTGTAGCACCTTGGTGATTTGATAGCAGTTAGACCGGTTCCTGAAAAGCAGGTTGTTAACCCCCTCCCTGTTTTTGTAAAGATACCTTATTTATCCCTGGAGGGAAATGAGATGAGCGTAGACACTTGCTTGGAGGGACATTTCAAAGAACCAGCCTAATCTACGCTGGAACTGCTTGGTACATGAGCAGACCCCTAAAATTAACTGCTCAGATCGCTATCTTCAACATCATACGCACCTTCTCTGAACTCGGTCTACATTTCAGATGTCCAAAGATCGTTCCAATAAACCTAAGCAGCTGTGTTCCCCTCCCTCACCCACAGTTCCTTTCTGTGCATCCTATGAGATGTATACAAGAGGTCCACCACACATTCACATGCTATGCCTGTTTAGACTTGCACACCCCTCTTTCTTTTCCTCGAGTTGCTACAGCAACCAGAATCTGCAGCTCTGCTGATTGGCTGCTTGAATCTGAGCTGGCCTTTCTGCCGGTTTTCTGTGCGTTTCATGTTTTTGCAGAGAAAGCAAGGTCATTTTTTACTAGCTAATGTTTACCCTGAACCTATAAAGTCCCACTGCACTTGAACTTGACCACAAATTCATCTTTAATTGTTTCCATCGCCCAGTTGATTGCGTGATCTGTTGCACAGCTTGGATAAATTAAAGCTTGTAGTTGGAAACAGAGGGCGTTTTCATGTAGAGCTGTCCAGAGCATTTGTTCGTACTCGCACTAAAAACCAGCTATTGATACTCGCATTGTGTTGAGAGGCTTAAATTGGTGTTGGTTCAGCTCACGTGAAGGATTGCGCAGTGATCCACACGGGCCAGAATGTCCAGTTCTTAAAGTTGATTTTGAACAACCCCTAACCCCAGATATTGAACTTTGGCTTGTAACACATCCCACATGTTTATCCTTTGTTGGTGAATGATACGTTGTGTTGAGCTAAAATGTGCTGCTTTTTGCTATTAAAATTTTTAGACTTTCATTGAAGCCACCCATACACTTTCAACTTGGATTTACAAGTAATTTAAACTTTTTTTTTATCTTGACAAGTAAAGAGTTCTTTTTAAGTTACAGCAACGCATCACTAGCCATGATAAAAAATAAAATATGTAGGTTCCAGAATGCTATTGAAAGTTTTAAACAGGCCTGCATTTTATTTAGGAACATGTAGTTTTTCTTTCTTCATTACCTTTGACCCAGGTAAACTTATCTCAGGAACATTGCAGAACGTCGAACAGAAACATTCAGACAGTTCTGCTACCATCAATTCTGGATGTCACTCCATCCATCCGCGTGGAAGGCCAGTGCTATCAGGTCGCCCCGAGTTACTTGGAAGCAACTTGATCCCCCTCACCTTTAAGCTGGGTGTCTCTATGGTGATGCCCTTCCAACATGTAAATAAACACAATCCTGTTGGAATCTGAAGCCATTAAATGAATTATTTTGGGATTGCAGAGAACATTAACATAAATTAAACCAATTTGAACTTTAAGTCAGGGACACGTTCGTTGAAATAGTGACTTGAGCTAAACCACAAAGCATGCTGTGAGAAATGCACAGTAAAATTGTAGACCCATATTTGTCACTTTTTACCGGAACATTTTGATACGAAGTAAAATTAGCCCAGTGCTGTGAATATGAATTCTTAGAACCAGCTGGCTGGATAGGGTGTCCATCTGGGCAGAAGGTTACCCCTCAGCGGTGTACCGAAGTATCTCCAGATCTCTATATGAGGAGTCTCTTTTTCATCCCCCCTGCCTAGAGTTCAACGGTTCTCAGAAAACGAATAACTCGCCATTGCTTTGCTTGTAATGGAGTCCAGATGACTGTTGTATTTCAAAGTAGAGTGCAAAAGAAGGGGTGTGATAGGAGCAGTACAACTTTCTTTGCTTATCTCTCAACTTTCCAAAAGGCCTGGTGCCTTGGGACTAAACAAGACTATTATTCCTAATGGCTTAAACCCCCATTTCCTTCTGTGGTTATTTTTTCCATTTTGGGCACCTCTTTCAAACTTTTAATTTGAGCCATTCCTTCTAAGCAACTTTGCGAACTGTAAAGATCCCTTTGATGCATCTTTTAAAAAATGAGTAAAGGGAATCCATTCATAATCGGTCGTGTTTGGACGCCGCTAACAGTAAAGTCTTTTAGAAATCCTAGCCTTTTTAAAATGCCGCAAATCCAAGTGCAGCAAATCCAAATAAAGCTCAAGCTCTTTCATGCCCACACCTGTGACCTGTAAATCTCAGAAATCCTCCACCCTACATCAACGACTGCATATTACGGTCTGTTTGTCTAAACCTTTTCGTCTACCTCCATGGCGCACTTAATCATATCCTAGCGGTCAGCACCAGCCCTGCGCCCTTTCGGGCATGCTTAGATCTGCCATTCAGATGTGTTCCTGGCCACACCACATAAATGCATGAAAGCCATTATTGATCCAAGCGTGTCGTTGGTCAAGGTGTAAAGATTGTTTTCTTTGAAAGCTTTGAAATTATGGTGTTGGGTGCTTAATGAGAAGCTAGTAGAGTTGTTCAAAGGTGCCCAGTGGCTTTTTTGATGTGAACGTTCAACTTTCTCTCCTCCAGGCTCTTGCACTCTGTTAGACCTGACGGAGCAGTTCGCTCCTCCAGAAATGGGGCCGCCTATGCTGCTCAAGCTCCTCGAGGCCATTGAGAGGAAAGGTGAGCCTGTGTCTCCTATCTTTTTTCGTGCGTTCATGTGCACGCTGTAATTATTGCTCCCTTCTACGTGTATGAACTCCATGTATGAATTCTTCACAGGTCTAGACAACCCTACCCTCTACAGAAATTTCACTGCTGGAGGAGGGCTTGATGTCCGACAATGTTTTGATGGTGGTGAGTGACATTTAAACAGCAGATGCTCTTGCAAATGCACAAACCTGGTGTGATGCAACAAGATTTTATTATTGCCACACGAAAAGCGAAAGTGGTCACATCCAAACTCATATTTGGTAGAGACTTGGGGCCAACCATTCACAGCAAACCAGCCCTAGAGTGGTGATCAATTTGTTTTTAATAAATGTGTATTCATAAATGTAGTTTATAAATCAATGAAACCGAAATAGAAACCAAACAGCAGGCAGCATCTGGTAAGAACAGAAGCTCATATTAATGTATACGTATAACTTGTTGCTTAATTAAAACATCTGGTTTGCATACACCTTGTTGTAAATGTATTGCTGGCTTCATTCATTCCTGGCTCACTGACGTTTGTGTTTGAATCAGACCCGGCGTCAATGGATCTTGAGCAGATGGACCTTCAGATGTTGTGTGATGGTCTGAGGAGGTACCTTCAAGATCTGCCTCAGCCCATCATACCCTCTGCCATCTACAATGAGATGATACGCATCGCTCAAGGTGAGACTTCTGCATCATCTACAAGCACATTCCCTCTCTGTTTTTAATATTACAATAATTTTTGTTATATTAGTTCATATAAAATACAGTAATGTGGGAAATCTTAAGAGCTGCATCACTTCTCAGTTTGATGAAAAAATTAATGTAGATTAAAGGAAGTTTACTTGGAAGCACCCTGGGCAGATATGTTCTAGTAATACAAGTTTGGCTTCTACGTAGTTTATTTGGGGAAAACCTCATTGCGCAAAAAGCAGGAACTTCGGCAGCAATATAATTGAATCTTTTAACCTTTCATTATTCTTTTAAATTACCCATCTCGTATGTATGTATGTATGCAAAAATGTTTACAATAATCCATTTCTAATTGATATCACAGCCACAAGGTGGCACTAGTGTTATCTTTAGCTAGTTGGTGAGCCTCGTACAAAGCAAGTGAAGTGTCATGTAGTGTCATGAGTTCTCAAAAGAAGGAAGTATTTCACAGACCCATGACACTCTAAAAGCAGCAGCACAAACTCATCCGACAAGTTCACGTGGCTATATCATTCATCATAGTACAGTACATACTTTGACTATACCTGTTTCAACATCTATCTGATTGTGTGTCTACAAACCCAGCCAATGTGATGGCCAGAAGTATTTCAGGTGTTGTACTAGCTGTTGGTTCAGGGACGTTACCTGCCCTCCCTCAAACTGAACGTTCTGTCCGTCCTCAAAACAAACTGTTAGCGTTGCCAAACACCCTGCATCCATTTTTAGAGAGAACACTCGTTTTTTTTGCTTTGTACTTCTGTGTTGGGTAGTGCACGGTCACGTGGTTGGAAACAGGATATCTGTGGTTAATAGAAGTAAAGCAAACCTGAAAGCTTATCTGTGACATCAACACTGTCAGCCAATCACCTCTGTCATTGTCTCTCTTGTGATCTCTCTGCGGTTAGGAGCACACAGAGTACATTTTCCACATGACTTTATCTGTGCGTTTTTTGCATATGACCTCACTGATGATTTTATTTAGCTCACTTATAAAGCACATAAGAGGAATTCTTGGTGGGTGCAACAGCCTTTGCCTTACATCATTTGTAAATGTGTTTTCTCAGAGGTGCAGGGTACAGACGAATGCTCGCATCACCTGCGGCTGATCGCCAGCTCCTCGGCTCTTCCCCCGCAGTATTGGCTGGCCCTGCAGTGCTTGCTGCGCCACTTTTTGCGCGTGTGCCAGGCCTCAGCGGCCAACCTCCTCAGCGCCCGTGCAATCGCGGAGATCTTCAGCCCGGCGCTCTTCAGACATCAGCCCACCAGGTACACCCTTGCTCAAACAACTGCTAAATCACAGCGTTGGCAGCTGCTGGCAACAAGCTGACCTTTCTTTTTCCTTTCGCAGCTGTGAGCCCAGTCCTGAGGCACACATCAGAATAATTGAAGTCCTGGTGAGCAGTGAATGGAGTGACAATCAGGCGGCTCCAGGTAAGTAATACGCATGCGGCAATGAAAAATGCCTTTGCATGGTGCGTAGAAATGCATAGCTTTTATAAACAATCGTATTGGAGAGTGAACAATAGTACAAGACTGATACGCACACATTTGTGCATGAATAAACAGACTACTATGAATTATAGTAGGTCACAGGCATGAGGAACAGAATTGGGAAATGACCCGGGTCACCCATATGAGCACCGCAGCTCTTGTGTCACAAAGCTCGTTGTCTTTGTGTATGTGTGTTATCTGCTAAGCCATGGCTCCATTCAAAATGCATGCTTTTGTGGTGGCTCATAGTAAAGATATAGGAAATGGTTTGTAGAAGGGGGCAGAATTAGGAAATGATATGAGCTGACTGAAACCCGAATTACCCATATGAGCACCACTTTTTATTTTCAAACTACTAGGCTAGGGGGGCCAACTAAAGTGCAGACATAAGGCACACGTCATGGAAATGAGTCAAACCGCACATATTGCTTAATTAACAGTTACAGAGTAACTGCAATGCAATGATGGAAAGAAAAGAATGAACAGCAGTGGCTCTTAATAGTTGTGGCTGAAGTATAGCACAAATATGTAAGTTTAATATGTTCACTTTGGTATTGGACATTGTATTTGGGACGCTTCTCACCACATACTTTTATAGTTGTGCTTTTATAGTCTGCTTCTCACTTGGTCTTTATCTTTCTCGGGCTGCCAGGGGCCCTAGGTCTGACTGTTTAAATGTTTTATTACCTGTTAGGGCCTATTTTTACCTTGCCCTGGCATGGGGCGAGCTCAGCTGTCAGTAATTTGCACCTGCAGGAGGCTGGGTTGGGCTACACAAGCCCAGACATTCGTCTGCATTCTGCTCGGCACCTCGCTTCCTTACTGTACCTCGAGAGCTTTTATACAAACGGGTCACACAAGTGCCATCTAAGTCTGGCACTTGATGGCTGTACCGGCCTGCCCATTCAAGATTTGTGCACATGTGGCAGTACGGAGCTCTGTGTATGTCTGTTAAATAAGCAGGAGGTTGCGTGCATGGATGTTCCTAGTTACTGGGTGGTTATTTTAAGCTGGTGGCAAAAGGCCCGCTTGGATCTGGTTGGTTAAAGTGTGGTCTGCTCCACAGAGCTTTCTTGTTCGCCTGCAGTGGGGACTGTTCTGTCTTGCAGATGTTCACACACACACACACACACTTGCAAACGTTCACTTCCGAGGTCTTTACTCCACCCCCTGGCCCCCTCCTGTCTGGGCCACATTCCCCTCCCAAAACATAAGAGTGCAGAGCTCAGCAAATATTTCAACCCGAGCGAGTTAATCATGAGACACAGAGGGAATGAGGGAGAGAGAGACAGCCGGCAACGGTCAGATTCGAGCAATCATTAACCCAGCCGTCCCAGAGCAGGCGTCATTCTCCGCTCTCACCGAGCTGCTTTAGTTCTCGAGACTCTATGGCTACAACCTGTCGCAACACCTTGTCATCTTGGATTTTGCTGGATTTGTTTGAATAAAGAAATAACACATCCGTGCTGTGGGAATAATACTTTTCAAGACGGTGATCGGGGATCAGGATTTACTAAGAACCATGAATTGAGAAATTCTAAACTGCTGAATTTAAAGCTGCTTGACTTCTGCTGAACATGCACAACTTGCAATGTAAGTGTGTGGTTTTGTTGTCTCAGAAAGTTTGATGTAATGATCGGTAGACTTTGTCAAAGAAACAGGGCAGGTGGAATATCTATCAGTGTAGAACAGCATGTCCTACTGCATTCATTTTTTTTTTAGAAGTACTTGTTGGTGTTTTAAACAGATCAGCCTCCCTTTTCCAAACTCCTATTTCATGTCTTGGCTCTTTGTCTAAAGGGAGGTGAGGAGCTCTGACAGGCTCGTATATCAACGCTTTGCTTCACAAGCTGCCAGCGCTTATGCGTATCAACAGTCTTTGGGGAAAAAAAAGTCTAGCGCTCCAAGTGCTACCTGACGCAAAAGTGGGTTAACCTGTTTGACTTACAATGTCATGCCTGAACATGCGAGGCGAATGTGGGTTGCATTATTTATTGGCTGCAATTAAAAGTTAAAGCCTAAAGTATATTTGTGCATCTCTGCGGTTTGGCATTATCTCAAAAATTCTACTTTCTGAAATTATTTCTTTTCTATTCCCGCCCATCATTATCTATCTCGCAGAAGAGGTGGTTGGTTACACTTGACCTAGCCTGCATGGCTAAGTAGTCTCTTCTGACCTGTCATTAGAGACCGAACCATGACAATAGCCCACGTTCCTGTGGCCGTTTTTAACCCTACTGAGAATCAGTGCTATTTCAGGTGCTCTCTCAAGCACAAATACCTGATCTCTGCCCTCTGCGAGTCACATTCAGGATTAAAAGAAGTATTTGCAAGCCTCCTGACCCGGCCTTGGATTTGACGTAGGGACTGCCTACGTGCTTCTGCAGCAGCTATCTGAGCCCTGCTTTTGTCTGCCTGCCAGCAGAGGGGCCGTGCTGAATCGCCACTGCTCGGGGACAGGCGGAGCTTAGCAGAGCTGCATCACGCTTACAGGAAGGGAGGGGGAGGCAGAGATAGACAGCGAGGCTTTGACTCTTTTCCTCATTCGAAAGATGCTGCGCTGCAGTGCACCTTGTCTGTGATTTACCTCCCTTCGTTTGGCCGCATTGAAACGCTTGGCAAAGATCTCATGGTACGGAGAAAGGATACTGCATGTTTGGGAACAAAGAAGATATTGTTTAAGATACATTTTACCGGCGTTAGAAGGGACAAAGCACTGTTGCTATGACATCATTGCAGTCAGGACTTGCAAGATATAGAAGCAGGTGATGAGGCAGGAGTGGCCAGCGACAGTCCCGCAGCACCATTGGCTGGGGTAAGTGATGTAATGGCTTTCCCAGACCCCACACTCCAAGGCTTTTCAAACCTTGAGCTTGAAGCAATGAGTAAGAAGAAACTGGATTCATAGTGTCTGTTTGGCGAAGGTTTGGCAGGAAAGGGCGCTTGCCGATTTTTACAGATATGCAACACGCATCCGTTAGCCATGGTGGATTTAGAGAGTCCGAGACTTGACACTGGATCTGGATCAGACCTGCTGTTTTACATAGAACTAGATGCGCCAGGTAACAGTTGTTGCAGTACGAATGTGTCATTGTTGAGGCTCGATTTAATGTCCGTAGTCTTGCTTTTTTTTTGGTGTAAAAACGGGTTTAATATTTTGCCGCTGACCTGCTGTCATATTGAGCGATCCATTAGCTATGCATTGCATTTAATATCATGTGTGTCAATAGAAGTGCCATCATCTTCTCTGTCTGAGAGTGTTTTTTGTATTAATCATCAATTTGTTCAGTGGATTTTTGTATCTCTAAATCTGGTATATTTTATATCAGTGTGTGATTGTTCGTAACATCGCTGTGCAGAAAATACTTGCCGACAGTAGTAACTGAAGTGAACAAAGGAGAGAGATAGTGAGTGTGCAGGGGGGGGTATGGAGGATAAAAATAGCCCACCGCTCCAGCTCTGCCTCATGCCCCACGGAGACTGCACTGCCCCCGCTGCTTCCCGTCACTCACGCCATCAGCCAATCAGGTGCAACATCTGCCCCTTCACATGAAGCAACATGTTCTTAATGGTTAAAGGTTCCTTCATGAACGGACTTATTGCATCATTTTGAAAGGACCGGCACCGTTCTTTACTTTCAGACGTGAATGATGTCATTGACATTACTCGGTTTCCGCCTGCAACTGTGCTAATTCTGTTCTGAAACGCTTGTGATGCAAAATTGATGCACGGAAGCTTTGCTGGCTCTGTTTAGCATCTCAGTGACTCATCGATGCAAGCATTGCATGTCAGGGACAGGTTATAGAACGATGCAGACCAGATCAGCCGTTAATATCTGCTGAGAAATGAAATGCATTCTCTCATTCAAGTCAAGCATCTGACTCCCTGCCGGTAAGAGCACGAGAACCATGCGTGCAGCTCTTGTTTTAATGAAATGGAAAACGCCGGGAAGGGAGGGGGCGAAAGATCTGGCAAACTGCAGCAACACTGCTTTCAATATGTGACTCCCTGCGCAGCCTGCAAAGTGACTGAAAGGAAACATGCTTCGCTAACTTGTACCATAACAGCCACAGGATGTTTTTCGGGTTTTCGTTGCTGTGTCCTCCTCCGATTAAAGCGTATTGTTTTAGTTATACTATCATTTCAAATCGACTGCACTGATGTCAGAACATATAGGTTGAAACGTGTCTGCATATGCTTTGTACGTAAATGACCTTTAATCGTGCAGGATACATTGCAGATCTGGTCTTAAACAGTCTCTCTCTCTCTCTCTCTCTTTTTGCAGCACTACCTCCCAAGCCGCCCAAACCAACGCCTGTCACTAACAACGGTATGAACAACAACATGGCTCTGCAAGACGCTGAATGGTACTGGGGGGACATCTCAAGGCAAGTATTTACCAATATGCTCATCAACAACTTTATTTAGACCTAGCCGTTTTTTTGTTTATGATCGAGTGCTTCATTTTAACATTTGGTACTCTTTTTTATGTTGCAGGGAGGAAGTCAACGAGAAGCTTAGGGACACGGCTGATGGTACATTTTTGGTCCGTGATGCCTCCACTAAAATGCACGGGGATTACACTCTCACATTAAGGTACATTTTCTTCTGTGAACCATACTGTATACACACAGCTGCTGAAAAAATTAAGAGAAGTTTATTGTAAAAGTTTTTGTAGATTTATAAGCATGTGTTTAAGTAAAATAATCATTTCATGTTTCATCTGTCAACTACCGACAACATTCTGCCAAATTCGTAATACATTTTTTTTATTAACATTTATTTACTGAAAGTTTAAACGAGGAAAACATTGTTAAAATAAGTTGCAGAATATGTCCGATCTTCAAAATACTAATGTATGTAAAAATGTATGTCTTATAAATTTGCTGTGGGTGACATTGTCACTCCTGAGTTTTCGCTTTTGTTGCAATTCAATAGACACTGGACTGAAATGGTCACCATACATCCAGAATTGATGTTTAAAGTCAAATCTGGGTGGTCTCTTAATTTTTTTCTGCGGCTGTATATATAGTTAATTGACTTTGTATCTGTTTATCGCATTGTTTTACATCATACTTTTTATTGACCATACAGGAAGGGAGGTAACAACAAGCTCATCAAAATCTTCCATCGTGATGGGAAGTATGGCTTTTCAGACCCCCTAACCTTCAACTCCGTGGTGGAGCTGATCAACCACTATCGGCACGAATCCCTCGCACAGTACAACCCTAAACTAGATGTGAAACTACTGTACCCTGTTTCCAAGCACCAGCAGGTAATCATCACTTTGTAAACAATGATGAGTTTTTTTTTATATGAAGTGAATCGTACAGATCTGTAATACAAAATTTTCCATTTTATAAATATTTTACAGGATCAGGTGGTGAAGGAGGACAACATTGAAGCTGTTGGGAAAAAGTTGCACGAATACCACCAGCAGTATCAGGAGAAAAACCGAGAGTACGACCGACTCTACGAGGAATACACTAGAACGTCACAGGTTGGCAGATTTTACTTGTATATTTCTAATGTTCCTTTACTATGTATTTCTATAAAAGAGATCAAGAAATGCACACCAGGGACACTCATCACACATGCTTTTGCCCTCTAGGAAATACAAATGAAAAGAACAGCTATCGAAGCCTTCAATGAGACCATAAAGATCTTTGAAGAGCAGTGCCAGACGCAGGAGCGATACAGCAAGGAATACATTGAGAAGTTCAGGAGGGAAGGCAACGAGAAGGAAATCCAAAGGTGAGTCCTGAATCTGAAAACTTCACCAGGAGATTATATGAATTATATTTCCAAAGTTTAATGCATCGTGTTTTCAACGCTTCGTTGCAGGATCATGGTAAATTATGAGAAGTTGAAATCACGCATCAGTGAAATCGTGGACAGCAAGCGGCGTCTGGAGGAAGACCTAAAGAAGCAGGCGGCGGACTATAGAGAGATCGACAAGCGGATGAACAGCATTAAGCCTGACCTCATCCAGCTCAGGAAGACCAGGGATCAGTACCTCATGTAAGTAGCTCGTCTTGCATAAGTTTTATGCTTTAAATTGAACATACGTTTGCAATGTCCTTAAAAATGCAAAACATGTTTAAACATCTTTTTTGTTGCACAGGTGGCTGACACAGAAAGGAGTCAGACAGAAGAAACTCAACGAATGGCTGGGAATAAAAAACGAGAACCAGGACGAGTAAGTATTCTGCTTTTTGCGCTTGCGTGTATATATATACACACCACGTTGCAAAACACTCTTGGTTACAAAAGCTAACTTGCTACTTCTCCTTTACAGTCAATACTCTATGGTGGAGGATGACGAAGATTTGCCGCACCATGACGAACGCTCCTGGAGGCTTGGCAACATTAACCGCATCCAGGCTGAGGCGCTTCTGAGGGGCAAGAGAGATGGAACATTCCTGGTCAGGGATAGCAGCAAACCTGGCTGTTACGCCTGCAGTGTTGTGTATGTATCACTTTTATGATTGGTGTATTGCTTCATAGAAAGAAAGTGGAACTGCCCGTCCCGTACGGTACTGATATCTAAAACCATTTCTTTGTGTTATTGCAGGGTGGATGGCGAGGTCAAGCACTGCGTCATCAACAAGACACCGACGGGATACGGCTTCGCCGAGCCATACAACCTTTACGGCTCTCTGAAAGAACTGGTCTTGCACTACCAGCACACATCCCTGGTTCAGCACAATGACTCTTTGAATGTCACGTTAGCATACCCGGTCTACGCACACCAGAGGCGGTGAGGATTTGTTGAACACACCCTTGAGACTTAAATACGGAAGTGTAGAAAGGGCCTCCCCTCGCACGGAGACTCCCTCAGTAGGGCCGCTACAGAGGGCCGTTGCTTTTCGCCTTGAAACGACCATGTCGGAAAGACAAGGGAGCGAAACCCAAAACAAACATTTCAGCCACTGAGACTTTCGCCAGTCTGAATGTAGTTTTCCTTCTTGAGCAGAGACTGCTGGACTTGAGCTCATTTTCTCCCGAAACGGAGGACTTCGGAGGCCTTTTCCAAATGGTGCTTGTTCATTTCAAAGCTTTACCCGCTGCTGGAATGTTGAACATTGAACCTCTGGAGTGAATCTTTTTTTTACCTCTCTACCCCCTCACCTGCTCAAACCAGGACCCTTTGTGTGCGTGCGTGCGTGCGTGCGTGTGTGACTACGAGAGAATGTGATGTGACCAAAATTCACAGTATCTGAAAGCTATCGGGATGTTCAACATGTTGTGTTAAACCTTCACGAACAGACCATGGAATCACCTGATCAGATGTAGCAAGATGGCACTTTCGAAAAAGTATCTACTAGTTTTCCTGTAAGAGACTTTTCTTATGAACGTTCGATACGACGCGCCTCGTCTCAGAGGAGCATGGCGACGAGAAGCGAGCAAGACGTTTGGCATTTTCATTGAGAGCATTATTGTGACGGACTCTAAATTCATTTCTCCTTTACGGACTGGAACTGAAAAGGACTTAACGTTGTGTGTGTATATATATTATATATATACAGACAGCATCAAAGGCTACGTGATGAAACCATATTGTACCAAAAAAACGCAGCTCCCTCTCAGTTGTATTCTAATCTGCTATGCAAATTCTGTATTTTCCGTCGTCTCTGCAGAGTTGTGATTTTATTTTACACATTGCTACCCATAATATAATGATAACTCGTTTTTATTGCTTAAAAGTCTTTTTTTATGTCGGTATCTAAGAGGATATTTTAAGTGTCAAATCGCCAAGAATGATGGCTTGGGTTTTACAGACGAAATGAGAGAAAAGTACTTTATTACATATTTCTTTATCAGCCGCCGGTAAAAATTAAAAAGAGAGAGTATTTTATTAGTCTTTTTCACTCTGAGCTGATTTTTTCTTGGGCAGAGCCCGGAGAATATTAGTGCTGCTTCTGTCTACAGTAATGGTGATGATATATCTGATCATTTTCAATAGAGCAAATGGAAATAAACTATGACATCTGATATCTCTGCAATTGAATGATTCATGTCAAACAAATACAACACTGCTTTTATCCTATCACACATATAGAGGTTTATTTTGTGATATCTGTTCCATAAACACGAGCAAAGTGATTTGATCCTCTGGAGTGAAGAGAAAACTGGTAAAAGATTGATTTTGCTGATGAACACCCTCTCATTCCTTATCAACATAGTATTTTTCTGTATCAGAAAATCCTTAAGCGTTTACATGGATCAGCTACGTTCCACTAGTACCCAACGTTCTAGTCTAATTCTGTTATTTAGAAAATACGGTCGATACAAATTTAGGAGAACCTGCAAGCTTTACAATTTTCATGGCTAGCTACTTTATGATTGGTAAAGTCAGTATTGCTTTTGCCTTTTGCTTTTGTGTACATTGCAGTTACACTTGGCAAATGCATTTGATATTTTGCATAAATAAACATCGATGTTGACACCAGTAATCAAGTTAATTTTTCATTTTTTGGTAGCTGTGTAGTCATATTTTTTTATTTGTTTGACTCCTTGTTTTAACTCGGCCTGATTGCCTTAAAATGAGTTAGTTGTTTATTTTTTTCAAAAGTGGGCAGTACTGTTGAATTTTTCAATGTGTTTGTCGAATATTATTGAAAGTTTTTCTCCCGTCCAGACGCACAAATAAAATGATTGCCCTGGAAAGCATTTTTACAATTCTTAAAACGATAAGGTTTAGTGAAGTCTCGTTCTCGGAGAGTAAACTATCATGTGGTTTGAGGTAAATGTTCACAGACATCCTTTAAAGTTTGAAGCCTTTCGTTTATGACGTTTTTCAATTGAATCTCATATTTTTCTTTTATTTGGGTGAAAAGAAGAAAATTCACGGTATTTATGGGGGACTTTTGTGCTTCTGCCTGTATTTTTCTTTTCACCACCTGAGTGTTTCACATCATGAGCGTCCATTTTCTACAGCCCCAGTTCTCTGAATTTCAACATTTTGTCAATCTGATATATTTTCTTTTTTGAAATTGTGCAGTATTGGTTAAAGACGTTGTTAACACAATGCTGAGAGATTGAGATTAACCAGTGTGTTCCAGTTCTAAAAATGCTTCGGATCTGTTATGGCTTTTTTAAAACTGAGGTAAATAAAACAATGTTTTAGAAATGGAAAAGGCTGGCATTTTTATTGATTTTCTTCTATGGTCTGATCTCTGGAGATCTAGCAGTTGACTGTTGAACTCCATGTACCGTTGCAGAGACTTTTGAGGTTATGCAAATGTTGTGGTGTGATATGATGGCACGACATTGATGTCACCAGTCACAAAAGGGGCTGAAGGTTACAGAACTTCTTGTTCTCTCACTTATTCTCTTGCTTACTCAATTTTAGCTGGTTTTATCGTGGATAACTCATTTTTAGGTGATTAAAATAAAAAGCAATGCACTGTTTTTGGCTTCAGAACCCGAAGAAACAATGTTTTGCATTTTGTATTTATTTATTGTTAATAGGCAGTATTTATTGATCAACAGTACAAATACTTAAAATAAGCCAGAGTTAACCCACAGGCTAATGTTTATCTATTGCCCTACTGGACATCTGGTGATGTCCCAACACAGTACAAATTAGCATATCACACAACCGTTAAAAACAAGCTTGTATGAATGCAGATATGTATTAATATCACATTACACTGCATGGGCTCAAAAATGTGACCCTGCCAGTGAAAACCCAGATCATTCTGTGATAATCTTTTAATACTGATTGTGTAAGGTCAAGGATTTAAATCAATGTGTAAAAATAAACTTTGATGCTCCAGAATTAGATTGAGACTAGTATGGATTACAAATGTTGGGTCCCAAATGTGTTACAATGTTTCATCTGAAGCAGTCTGAATTGTGTCCAGATAAGCTTAATTAGAAGCGCAATTTTTTTTATAAGCCTATCTATTTTACTACGCAAGCTATGCGTAAATCCATGGTTTGTTGCGTTAGATTTGCATTTACAATGCTTTCAAAACAGACCTGTGACGTGCAAGATGCACAATAAGTGTAATTCATGTTCTATAAAAGTGCAAATGTTTAACAACTACCGTATGTCTTTATTATGCTTTATTATCTGATCTTCTATAATACTTTGTTTGGTATTTAACAGTTCATATGAGGAAGTACTCGACTGTATGGCACGTGTGTTAGGGACTGGTCTTGCGTCTGTTGAAAGTCATTTACGTCAAAAGTCAAAATGATGCGCATCAGATAGGCTGATTGTTTCGATAAACAGGGCATTTAAATAGCATGGACCTGCCAAATCCACATTTTAGATTTTAATAGAATGGTTTTAATGGGATAATGACAGCAACACGTGGTGCATTTTGAATTGCGAAAATCTAAAAATGAACATTGCAAGATCTTAAAACTGAAGTTGAAAATTGTGATTATTTTAAATGTGACCTATTTATTTTGATACTACTGCATTGGGTTGACCATGCATGTCTCAACTAAGCCGCGCTGTATCATGTGAATCTGTGAAAGGAAACCACAGTCAAGCGCAGAGTCAAATGTGCTGTACTCCGGAAAAAGGAGGGACTGTAGAGCCACACTTTCGTCATTTTAAAACAATCAACTATAATGTCTTTTGATATAGGCTAAACTACAAAAGATGGTAAACACCTATTATTCATTATTAATATTTTCCTCCTTTAAATAGTAAAGTTTTAAAAATGTAAATGTTTTCGAGTTAAACACACAATAGCTCTGCACACTAACTTTTAGCCAACTTTATGAGATGTAAACTTTTGACGTGCAGTGCAAATGCATGGCACACATTTGGCATGGCATTTGACCTTTGCACCAGCCGTTTTATCATATAAACCAAGATTGTAAATGGATTCTGCATGCTATTAAAAGCAATTAGAGCCCACGTTAATGTCTTTAAACTACAGGAAGTGATTTGTAAATGATATTTATAAAACAGGGAGTGTATGACTTTATGATCTTCAAATCTGCTAATTCAAATATTTATCTTTAAATTTATCTTTTGAGTTATTTATAGGTCATTAATCAAATGTGCACTTTTTATACATCTGGCACACCCTTCATCCAAAGCAACTTTTTTATCAATATATGTGTTCACTGGGTTTGAACCTATGATCTCTGTGCTGCTCACACAATGCTAAGGTCGCATCAGAAAGGGGATATGTCACACTTTCAAAAGTCCTTTGGGCATTCGTATATTTGTCTAGTACACAACATAACATTACACTATTACACTACGATAAAACATAAGAAAACATAAAACATAAGCAGTATAGATGAAGAGCTCGGATGCTAAGTGTGTCTGAATGTTTTTTTTTGTAAATTAGCTTTGTTATTAGACGCTTAAAGGAATAGTCTACCCTTTTGCCATATTAAACTATGTTATTACCTCAACTTAGATTAATTAATACATATCTATCTTTTTTCAATGCGTGCACTGTACAGCGCGTCGTGAATGTGTTAGCATTTAGCCTAGACCCATTCATTCCTATGGTACCAAACAGGGAAGCCACCAAACACTTCCGTGTTTTCCCTATTTAAAGACTGTTACGTGAGGAGTTATACTAGTAAGTATGGTGCCACAAAAGAAAACTTTTTTTTGGTACCATAGGAATGAATGGGGCTACGCTAAATGTTAACACATTCATAGCGCGCTGTACAGTGCACGCATTGAAAAAAGATAGGTATGTATTAATTCGTCTAGGTTGAGGTAATATGGCAAAAAGGGTAGACTATTCCTTTAAAGGGACACTCCACGTTTTTTTTTTAAATATGCTCATTTTCCAGCTCCCCTAGATTGAAACTAGGGATGCACCGAATCCAGGATTCGGATTCGGCCGAATACTGGGCTTTTTGACGGGGTTTGGGTTCGGCCGAATCTTAGATTTTTTTTCACCGAACCCTAAGCTTGCGCTACGCTGGTTGACATCACCTGGCTGTTGATTACACACATCAGGTGCTGACGTGGAGATAAGTGTTTTTTTTTTCGGTGAGCCTTAGGGGCGTTTCACATTTCGTGGACGCACCTGGAAAAGCTAAGGCATCGCACCACATCGCTTTCATTGTGCTTTGCAGTCGGGCAAAATTTCGGGCTACCAAAAACTGAAGAGTGCCTGCCCGAAGGGCTACCAGAGATTTTGCAAGCCCTATAATGGAATAAGGATGCGAGTAGGATTTGGTATTCGGTTTCGGATTCGAAAAAAATCTGGATTCGGTGCATCCCTTATTGAAACGTTTGATTTTAATCGTTTTGGAATCCATTCAGCCGATCTCCAGGGGCCTCATTTATAAACGTTGCGTACGCACAAAAGAAGGCGTACGCCACTCTCTACGCCACTCTCTACGCAATAGTTGTTATTTATAAAAAGCAAACTTGACGGGAAAATGTGCTGTCCGTCACGCAAGCTCTGACCCAGGCGTACGCACAAAAACGGGTGAAATGAGAAATGGCGACACTGTCGGCAGATGGAAGAAACACGTGAAAGTGACAACACTGCCTCTCATAAATAACATGAAGACTTCATAAAGCAAGTCTCACAATTAACAGTCTACACGAAAACCCGTTTGATCGATCAGCAGTGGAAAAAAACAAATTCGAAAATTACAACAGAAATTAATTTCAAATGAACACATATTCGCTAAAAGAAAAGTGAAATATGTTCTGCAATAATATTGGCATGTTGTGCAATTCATCCTCATAAAGAATATAGTTCACAGAACGAAATAATGTACAAAACTGATATTCTCGTCAATGTGTCCGTCTGGCGGAGCAGATATGCAATTACATAGACAGATAGATACATAATTAAGGGGATATATAGATAGATAGATAAATAAATAGATAGATGTATTAATTGTCCACTGGGGAAAAATTAAATAAAGCACGTGACATACAGCAGAATCCAAACGTCTACGACTAATGAATTAACCCGTTTAATCCCAAATTTTTTCTTGGAATTTGAATACATGCAATTTACTCCTTAGACCTCCCTTACACACAAACTTTATGCCTTCTTTGATTTTATGTTGGTTAAGTTAGTGAAATATTAGGTTTTATACTCGGTCACAAAAGTGACCGGTGGGAAACATCATAGCCGGACTTCATTAAGATTCAATTAGACATATTTACATTAGAAAAAGTGTGTTATACTACCGGTCACAATTGTGACCGTTAAAAAAATTTTCAAAATATATCTGTAAGTGACCCCACCTACAAAATTGATAGTTCTATTTGTTAATTAAGATGTTTTACTTCTTTTTGTAGTAGTCTGAGGTAGACATCTTCTTCTAGATGTGCAAGCAGGAAGTAAACTGATCTGGTCATATGACCTTTCACCCTAGTCACATGACATTGATACATTTTAATCAAGACAATCAATTTTTTCATTTAAAAGTTTAATTTCTTGCCCAGAGCCAACATCAACACTTTTAGAGCTTTCAGAAAGAAGAAAAAAAAACACGGTCACAAATGTGACCGGTGGGATATATGGAATCACAAATGAATCAAAAATATTTTATTTAAAAATTATAATAATTAATTGTGTTATCCTTCCACCAGAACATATATTTCTTGACATATAAACTAATTTGGTATCTGTGTGTTCTGTGTATTGGTTAACACAGTAGCTTGGTGAACAGGATTTTCACACCATATCTGTTACATGATTGTGAATTTTAGCATGGCTGGAATGCTGTTTTGACCAATCAGCATTCAGGACTTGAACCTACTGTTATAGTTGACATGCGGTTAAAACCATGGCATTTTGCAATTAGAAAATTGTTGATACACCTGTTGGCCTACACAGAATTCTAATAGATTTAACTGTGATAAATTGTAGATCTACTTATTTACTAGTATTAAATTATATAATACATTATATAAATGCCTTTATCTTATATACTGTTGCCACTAGTTTTTAATTATTTTAAATATTAATATCATGTAAATCATAGTAGTTTGTCATAGTTTCATAAATATATAACAGTTATTAGCCTCTGATTTTGTCTGTATCTCTTAATATTGACTATAACTGGCAACAGATGGATTGGGTGCTCTTGACTCAGCCGATGGTCTTGAGGTTCTAATGTGTGGTATGAAGATAAGATAAGATAACGGTTCAAAGTGCACATCTGCAAGAGTGCAGACTATTAGTTTACTCTTATGCAATGAGCGGTTAATGGTTTGCCATATCTCTGAATAGTTTCAGCTATGGACGTTTCAGTCCAGCTTTGGACGTTTCAGTCCTGTGGAATTTTACAAACTTTCATAAAAAATATATTAAAACACACTTTTCATACCAGTTTATATACCTTATACATTTTTTAAACAGAATTGTTCCATCACATCCTATGTATTGTATCGAAATGAGTGCTGAGATGAAATGACAGGCATCAGAATGCAATATTGTGAAAAAAATTTTTTTAAATAATTTGTTCTGCTAACGGTAGTTTTTTTTACACATACAAATAATAAATAAAAAATTTTTTGACAAGATTACAGCTTGGATATTAATCACAAATAACATTTAACAAGTAATATTTCACAAATAATATTTATTTAAGTACATTAAGTTCCGAAAAAAATTATTGTGGTGAACCAACTAAAAATTTTTTGTAGGTTAAAAATATTAGGGTGTAACGGGCAAAAACGCGTAAATCCTAGACCTAAAATCTCTAATGCAGTTTACTTGGATGGAAAGACAGAAAGATTTGGTTATTTGTGTGTCAAAGCCATATGGTCTTTCAGCAAATGAAAACGTCACACATCAGGAATATCCTCTTATCCTATTGCTAACTGATAGACAGTTCTGTGCGGGTACATGTAAGCTGATGTGAAACATGTCTGACTATATAATAAGCATTGAGTGATTATAATCATGGCCTGATATATATGAATGGCATTCCACCAATGCTACTGCTGAAGATTCTAGGAAAAAGATTTAGCCTGCTACTGTTTTCATTTGAAGGATGACACTAATCTTGCATAACCAGTGAGGTTACGCACTTTCAAATTCAATACGGGTGATGAGTGCATTAAAAAAGAAACTTTAAAAAGGATTCTCTGTCTTTTCCCTTTTATATCAGTCTTGCCCTTCAGTAACCTACTGCTATCCGACACTGTAACTCCCTCCAAGATTAATGATTTATTTTGTGTTTAGCAATGTGACTTGGCTTTGTGTGATATATGAGAGCCGAACACAAAACCACTTAAAATAACGGTTATATTGTTTAAATTACACATTTTAGTGCGACAACTTTACAAAGGGTTTTTAATGACAGCAAAACAATAACTTACATGTTACTCACATGTCAGCATAGCAGTATGGTCAAAAAAATTAATCGGGTCATGATTTATTTTTTCTTTAGCTCAGTATGGTTCGAAATTATAAAACAAATTTGTATTATACAGAAATTTATACGATATCCCTCAAGTTGAGCTTAGTGCAATTCACTGAAAAAAAGCTACTTCAAGAACAAGACTGCTGTGTACAATTGTAAATGTCCGGCCAATCAGAGATCACAATGAGCTATGAATAATTATGGCGATTCTATTGCAAAACAGTAATGACATCAACACTGACAGCAAAGTTTATAGGTTGGTTAAAATATGACCTCATTTTATTTATATATAACATATAAAGCAAATTGGGTTACGAGTTTTCACAATTCCGAAACAATACCTGTTGAAGATTGAAGAGGTGTGTCACTATCAATTTGTCAAGTATTTTTGTAAATGATGAGTTTGTAGTTGTGTTTTTTAAAAGTAGCGAGAGATATGGCTGATCAGACTCCTACAGGAAGATCATTCCACCAGCTTGGAGTAGTGAAGGAAAATTAGCGGGAATGTGATTTAGTGCCCGTTTGTAAAGGTAAGACAAGGTGCTGCTCCTTTGCTGAACGTAAGATTCTGGATGGGGTGCAGGCATGGATTAACACACGGGCCTACTGGGCACTTGCCCAGGGCACTGGGCCAGCAGGGGGCCATGTCAAATTTACTGTGTCTATTCTTTTCAAATAAATATTTTAATTTTCATTTTATTTTCAGTAAAATTGTGTTAAATATTGAGGATTTTTTTGCAGTTGCAAAGTATTAACTAGTAAATAAATCAAATAAATAATATTAATGTATTGCTGCACTGTTGAAAGGGACATCTGGAGGCGAGTGAAAAGCATTGCGTAATATAAAAGTCACACGTAGAAGACGGTTACTCAAAAACCAAAAAAAAAAAAAAGAGTTTAAAACCACAACCAAGTGGATCAATGATAAGAAAGCACAAAAAGGCTCTTGGAAGATGAGTCAGGTGCTGCGTTCTTAACCAGTTGGAGTGGTTTGATGCTATGTGCAGGAAGGCTAGCATTGCAGTAGT
The DNA here is from genome assembly GCF_030506205.2 of Paramisgurnus dabryanus. Lineage (NCBI taxonomy): Eukaryota > Metazoa > Chordata > Actinopteri > Cypriniformes > Cobitidae > Paramisgurnus > Paramisgurnus dabryanus. The sequence continues at coordinate 48,387,873 of NC_133341.1, forward strand.
CCAACCTAGAGATTACCAGGGCCTGGATCAGAAGTTGTGCAGCATGCTCTGTAAGGAAGGGCCGTATCTTCCTGATATTGTATAATGCAAATTGACATGATCGCGATGTCTTTGCCATGTAATCAGTGAAGGACAGTTGGTCATCAAAGATAGTTTCTGGCAGTTTTGGCTTATGCTGGAAATACAAGCAGCTCCGTCTTCGCTAGGTGGAGGTGGTGTTTCTTCATCTAAGCTGAGATGTTGGCTAAGCAGGCTGTAACGCGTGCTGCTATGGTGGTATCGTCTGGGTGAAATGAGAAGAAGATCTGGGTATAATCAGCAAAGCAGTGGTAGGAGCAGCCATGTGCCTCAGGGCTCAAAATTAACTTTTTTATTTGGTAGCACTGGTGCTCCCAACTTTAAAGAGTTAGGAGCACCAGCAAAAATGTAGGCGCATCCATCCAAAAACTAAAAGGCACCAAAACTACAATATATATGTTGATAGATTTATTTTATTAAAAATAAAACGCCACCATGGCCAATATTTAACATTTGGTCTTCTATTTATTTTATTTTATTTTTTGCTGCATAGATTCCAAAATTAATACCCAAATGCTGTTGAAATAGTATAGCAATAATAATTTAACAATTACAGGTAAAATGATTAAGATTACAATAGAAAATCTAGCAAACACGTAAAACACTGATTAATTGGGACATTACAAAAGTGACCCTAATATAGAAGGCTAATATATATATTGGTATTGATAACTGCATTACCAGGATGCTATTACTACTAAATAGACAATGTTTTAAAAAATTCTATAAAAACATACCATCAGCATTGTCGTGTTCCACATCAACATGGACCACAAGGATGTTTGTCGGATGTCCATTCACCAGCGCATGCGCACATACACTATCAAACACTCTTTGACAGACAGGTCGGTGTCTCCATCAATAATGAACACATTTGTCATGACACTACTTGTATTTTTGGCACTTTCGCCATGTTTAAGCAAGGTCTGGCGCTTAAAATGTTTTGATTCCGCCACCAACGCCGTTTTAAAGGATTTACAGTAAACACGGTAAGTTACATAGAATCATTCTCATAGCGGAGCCACTCGTAATCTTTAAGCAACTCTCTCTGAAAGGTTTAACGTCAAGTCTTATCTTCCGGTGGTGGAGTCGCATTTGAATCCGGATCGTCGTCATTAATTACAGTAGTAACATTGGCTGTAGTCGGCTCGTTTTCGTCATGCTCACGGTTCGTCTTTCACATTTTCGCGCTTCACGTACCAATGTAGCACGGCAACAAGTAATGACTGACGCCTATATTAGCCAATCTGCGGTCTTCACTAAACGTAAGAACTTAATGGTGAAATTTGATTGGTTATGTGACGTTGGAGAGAACACTGAACCTGGAACAGCAGCATGCAGCATCACAATCTAAATCAAGTCGCACCACACAACAAAATGGGCAGTCGCACAAATGCTCCCAAATATATTTTAAGGTCGCACAGATAAAATTTCGGTCGCATATGCGACCAAAATAGTCGCAATTTTGAGCCCTGTGCCTGTATGATAGGTCTTAAGGATATTGTGTAGATGGAGAAAAGGAGTGGGCCAAGCACTGATCCCTGGGGGACACCAGTGACCTACTGATGTGCTGTGGACAACGTGCCACTCCATGACACACTGAAGGATCTATCAGAGAGATAAGATTTAAACCATTGGAGAGGAGTACCTGCACAGCAAATTCACCATTGTTAAATGTACACTCCTGGTGTATATGTGGGTATATACCCACTAGGTCTGGTGATACCCATATAAACACCAGTAGTGTATATTTAACAGTGGTGATTTTGCGGTGTGGCTAGTAGGATCTGATGGTTGACTATGTGCATGTTTAATATGTATACTATGTTATATCTTAGGTGGTAGGTCCTATGTAATAACTGTATAAAATGCAGCACTTTATTTTACAGTCCTGTTTCCAGGCAGTTACTATGGCCCTACTACCTGTTATACCAAGTAGTTAAAGCAACACTATGTAGTTTCCATGTAAAAATGACTTACAGCTCCCCCATGTGGTTGAAAAGCGCAACAGTGACTGGTATCAGACACTCTTCTGCAGGCAGGGGGAGGGGCGGGGCTGTGTTTCCTACCCTCCACCGCCACTTTCAGAGTGTGCTTGTAGCAGCTAGGAGGCTGCTCAGGTTGCAGCAACAGTACAATTTGTCCAGTTAAAAGTTGTTCTATCACTGAAATAATTTTAGAGACATTATTTATAGGTAAAAAAACTACATAGTGTTGCTTTAATGCATACGGTATTCAATGCTTGGGTTTAAAGGGTACATTAAATGACAAAGATATTGAGTACAAAAAATGGCACATTAGTAGTGTTTGTTATTAGTTATCATATATACACTATAAGTACCTTTCATTAACTTACACTTGCCATGTACCACACACTTACCATGTATGTTCAATTTGTGTTTCACGTTGTGCATATCAACATTACCTGGAAACTGGTGCCTTAACAACAGTTGACCTGAAACAGGTTGTTGTGGTCTGACACCTTTCAAAGTGCAACAATGCACAAAATTAGCTTAAGTTGCTTGAAAGTGTTTGTGTTCACGTACTTATGCAGACTATGTTGCAGGCCTTGTTATAGAACAGATGTACTAACAGACATTTTTTAGTGTTTTTAACTATTTTATCATCTGATTTAGAGCATCAAATTATATAAAAAAATATTGCTAAGAAAATTATTGTATTTTAGGCCACCTTACCGCAAATGATGCACAAATTTTAGAATTAGGGATGTACCGATATACCGGCCTATAACTGATATCAGCAAATAAAACATTTTACTATCAGACTTCAAACGATTGTTTAAAAAACAGCTGATGCTCAGGACAGATTATATCCTGGCAATAAAAAAAACGCATCAGAACTCATACTGTGTGATTATTTTGAATTGAGTCACAATGAAAACAGAAATGATCGGTATCGTTATATGTCATTAATCAAATATTGATATCGGCACAGAAATGTAATGTCGGTGCATTGATAATTGAGTCCACTAAAAACATTTTTCATTAAACATAAGTTGCAGTTTGCAGAGCAAATGAAATGAAACTCACAGATCATCTTTTTTTAGTGGATGTCTAATAGCTTATTTTTAGTTACCCCCTTCACTCCCCCATCAAATATCTCAAGCGTTTAAGCGGTCAGAACAGTATGTTCTTAAACATTTCCATACAGCATGCCAGTATAGTTTTGCAGTAGACATGAAACAGTGAATCTTTTCATAAGACAGAATGTCAGATCTATGTTTAGCAGAGTAATGTTCGCAGATAGAGATTTGAGAATATGAGCTGTCACACCAGCAGGCTTTTGGGGACCTGGCCACAGAGACTATAAGGGATTAATTGTGCTGTAATCCTTTTTATATCCGTTGCTAGTCCCAAAATAAATTCGCAATGCAATGAGATTTATTTAAAGTGCCTCACTACCCAAACCTACTTGATGATGTCACAGCACTCTTATGTCATTGCTTGCATGTCTAAAGGAAAAAGTTGCATTTTATGGCTAAAATGTGAGTTTTGTAGGACTTAATGTGATTGATAGTGAGATTTGTCAAGATATTAATCTAGTAGTACAAAAACGTCTATCAATTTCTGAAGAAGTCAACTTAACGGTGCTCGCATTTGTAAAACTTTCTGTCATGATTCAAGGGTGTTTTGGGTGGTTCCTTGATTTTGCAGTTGCAGTATGCAGTTGCATAACATGGTTCATTGTAGATGTATTGTGTGGTTGCTAGCCTATATGTTGCTATGTGGTTATTGTCCCTCCTGTGTACAATAAATCTTTGGGTTTTCATCATCTGCCAGGTGATAATTACTAATCCGATTTGTTAGAAATGGATTTCCGCTTTTCCACCACAACTTGCTATTTGTGTCTGGAGAACATGAACACAAACACATAAAAACTGTAGTTCATTAGATTTAGAATTTGTGATCTGATTCACCCAATAAAAAGGTATACCCATGAAACCAAAAGCCTTGTTTCTTCATTTGCATTAAAAGTGTGGCTAAGCAAAGCTCAGTTGAAGAAGCCACAAAGGCATCTTTCTGCTTACATCTTTCCTGACTTTAAATGTCAGGGAGTTTTTTGGTGCAAGAAACAATACTAATGGAATCCATACATTTGTCCAGAGCAATTAACTAAATGAGCAATGCTATAACCCTCCACTGGCTTCATAAAAGCCTTAAGGGGGATGTCTATGGGTAATGACACCATAACATGGAGAAAGCATGTGCAAGACCATTGATATGTTACCATCATACAAAAACCTTCACATTTCATGTCATTAGCTGGAGGATCAGGTACAGTGGCAAGAAAAGGTATGTGGACCCCTAGAAATGAACAGGTATTCTAGAGTGATTTGCCAAAAAATGTGATCTGATCTTCATCTAGGTCACAACAATACACACACACAATGGCCCTCATTTATCAAAAGTGCGTACACCAAATTTCCAGCGTACACCTTGCGTACACCCAAAACCACGGTGACTTTGAGATTTATCAATATGGACGTTGGCGTACGGCACGCTCAAATCCTACGCCAGCTCAGGAGGTGGTGTACGCACATTTTGAGTTAGTGCAGAAATGCGCAAAAACTTCCTTACACCACAAAACGTACTGACAAACTAAAATATATGATATATTATGACCCACTGTAAAAAACATAGTAATTATAAACTTCAGTGTTTATTTTTATGCAACAATGTTCAATGTTTAATTTGTGAGACTTTACCAAAGCATTTGATTTGTATGCATATGTATTAGTTGAGAGCCTGTGCGCTTTACCTGATGTTTCAGAGCGAGCATGTGAACGGAGCTTAGTGGGAGCGGAGCGTTGCGGTAATATTACCATCAAAGCGCCTTTCCGAAAATTCCGCTCCCTCAGCACCGCTCGTTGAACCCAGAACGCCCTTTGATAATTTGCTAGTTCGAGAATCTGTAAAAACGTCTAGCAATAAGTTATGGAATTCACGCCTTATACATAAATGTAAAGTAAAAATCAAAGTTAAGATTGAGCAGGAAGAAAAAATTGAAAGGGACTGCGGAGAGACTGTAAAGAGTTAGCAAATATTCTTCCTGGAATCTGAAGCGGCACATTGCAAGAAAGCACAAGGATGTGCTACGAAAACATGGTAATGCAATAAAAGGTAAGCCATTCGATGATAAATAAATACAGATGAGGTAAGGTAAAATGCTTGTGTTGAATGCAGCCGTAAATCCGATCATGATGACATGCGGACAAAATTATGGCCACGAATAATTTTTTATGCTATGGACACTTCTTTTTCTTATTTAGTCTAAAGTATGGCCATAAATTTAGAATTTGTTCCCAATATTCAACAGTTTGTTCCTTGGAATTAATTATTATAATATTTAGAATATTTCGTAATTACTATTACAATTATTATTACTTCAAATTATGAATTAGCTTAGCTAAAACATGTGGATGTCGTGGAAACAAATTGTTAATTTGAATTATATCCGGAGCTCCGTATCAAACTGGATCTAAGATACAGCTAACAAACAACTGTATGTAAATACAGAACAACACACTACAAAAGTTACTACATCATTTTAAAATATTATATAAAAAAAAATTAACTGAACCATTAAGCAGACATAGAATTTAGATGTAGGCAACAGTAAATAATAATAATAATAATAAATAATTATTCTTCTAAATATCAATAATAATAAAAATAATAATAAGAATATTACAAATTGTCATCCAATTATTAATGTGTCTTTAATCCCACTCTTTAAACTGCCAAATAAAACAATTTTGTTTCTTTTCACTTCCCCGGATTCTCTTCTTTGCCGTCTTTCGTGTGTCAATAGACCCTTTTACAGCTCACGTGATCAAATAGCCTGCGCGCGCATTTGGGCAACGGAAGTGGTGTTATTCCCCATTGGTTCTAACGTGGTAGCAACTCAGAAAGTTTATTAAAACGGTTTCTCAACATCAAAATGTCCCGTTGTTGCGTTTGGTTGCACTAATATAATATACTAATATACGTATATATGTATCTGGCAACTTTATTTTTGGCCATCTGCTAACGTCTTTTATCCACTCCACTATAGTACACGGATCTGGTAGCTGTGTTGAAAATGTTGATAAAGTCAATTTTTTAAAAATAACTTACTGTTTGTGTTGCTTCACTGTTGATTCTTACGATACTTCCGTTGCCTAAATGCGCGCGCATACGCTGCCACGTCATCATTGTGTACAAACAGTAAAAGGGTCTATGGCGTAAAATAAGGGCGTGGGGGAGGCGGAGACTTGAATTTATATGGGCTTGTTATTCTAATGACGCTCGTTTTCGGCCGCGGCATTTATGAAGGGCAGATATTGCGTACACCTGAATATCAACGGTACGCACAGTTTCATAAATCAGGCGGTGAGAGGAGTGTAAGCATAATCTTACGCCAACATATACGCCCGTTTCTACGCAAGAATGATAAATGAGGGCCAGTGTGTATAAGCTGACAACACACAAATTATTCTAGTTTCTTGTGTCTTTTTTTAAAACACCCATTGAACATTCACAGTGCTGGAGGAAAATGTAAGTGAACCCTTAGACTTTAATTCAATGAAAGCTCATTTGTGTCAGAAATAAAATGAGTTCAAATGTGTGTTGAAAGGCGCAAAAGAGGATGTTTTTCGCCGACTGAGAATCCAAAAACGGTTACTGCGTTTTTTAAATGAGCGCATGCGTAAGAACAGCCTCCCTCCTTCACAGCTCATTTCTAGGGAACGCCTTCCAAAACTCGTGCACGAATATTTGAACACGAGTGTTTGTTTACCACCGGCATATGCTGTGTCGCGTGACTCGCGTCAGTAGATTCATTATGTGAAATGATGATAATAAACAAATAAGACGTTAAAACGTTAGATCAGTCTACGCTACTCCCATTTCAACTAGCAGGTAGCAGACTGGTCACTGCCTTACAACTACAGTACAAGAAAAACATCAATATACTTGAATAACAGTACAACAATAATTATTCCCCAAAGAAAGAATAATCACTGTTACCTGTCGGGAAGAATTTTGTGAACTGCGCGTCTGTCTTGACACCTCTCTGTTCCTTCATTGCTCTCCAGCGTTGAAATGTTTCTCCAATAACGATTCTGTTTATATTACGTTCTTCTGACAATTTTCTCCTATTCCCAGCGGCTTAAAAAAGTCTTTCTTTTGCGTCCTCCTTCGAGTTTCTTCTCTACCGTGGTGCAAATTCGAGGAGGAAAGCAGGATCGACAATGAAAACAAAACGAAACTTAAGACAGAGTTTCATGCGCTATGCGCATGCGTCGCCTGTGTTAAGTTACTGGAGCGCGCATGTCTCTCACAAGGATCGTAATGGCAGTGATTGACAAGCCAGAGGGCCAATCGCTTATGTGATGACCGCATGAGCAATTGGCTGATGTTTTTAAGGCCCTATCTTGTGCACAGATGACGTATATTAATAATATTACTTTCAGTGCAGCTAATAAATAGTCTTTTATCATTTAGTAAAGACAGTTTCAAGTAATATTGCAAAAATGTATAAAACAAACATCCTCTTTTTTACATTTATTGATAAAAAGATAAACATTTTAAGATTGCTGAATCATCAGCTCTTATGAACCTACCTCACAAGAAGGAGCTCTCTAAAGATATCCGAGTCAAGAGTTGTTGCACTCCATAAGGCTGAAAAGGGATGCAAAATAATCTCAAAATGTTTAGACATCCATCAGTTGGCATTTAGACAAATTGTATATAAATGGAGACAGTTTAATGCTGTAGATCCTAGAAGTGGGCGCACAGCCAAGGTGACTCCTAAGGCACAACGCAGAATACTCAGTAAAGTAAAGAAGAACTCACGAGTTACAGCTAAAGACTTCAAGACAACATTGGAACTGGCACACATCTCTGTTCATGAGTCTACCATATGTACGTCTTTTAACAGGCGCAGTGTCTATGGCAGAACACTACGGAGGAAGCTGCTGCTCTCCCAAAAATTATTTGCAAAGTTTGCAAAAGAGCACCTTGGCAAACAGTGCCACTGGGAAAATATGTTATGGACTGATGAAACAAAAGTTCACTGTAAAAAAATCTGTAGAAATTACAGTATTACTGGCAACTGGCTCCCAATAACTTACTGTAGATTTTACATTTATGTTATTTACTGGCATCAGTTTGTTCAAAATGAAAATGAAACATTTTCAGTCTTTATCTTCTACAGTAAGTTACTAGCAACCAACTCTATAATTACAGCAATTTTTTACAGTGTTGAATTGTTCAGAAAAAATACTTTGGTGCATAAAGGGTACAGCTTACCTACATCAAAACATCATCCCAACAGTAAAGTGTGGTGGAGGAAACATCATTATTTGGGCATGCTTTGCTGCCTCAGGACCTGGATCACTTTCCATCATTAAGGAAAAATTCCCAAGTTAACAAAATGTCCTACATGGTAATGTCAGTGTGGCTGTCCACCAGTTGAGGCTCAGTAAAAGTTGGTTGATGCAGACAATGACCTTAAGAATCGATGTAAATCCACCATAGACTGGCTTAAAGGAAAACACCACCGTTTTTCAAAATTTTATTATGTCCTTATCTCAACTTAGACAAATTAATACATGCCTATCTTTTTTCAATGTGTGCACTTAATCTTTGTACAGCGCATTGTGAAGTTGTTAGCATTTAGCCCAGGCCCATTCATTCCTTAGGAACCAAACAGGGATGAATTTAGAAGCCACCAAACACTTCAATGTTTTTCCTATTTAAAGACAGTTACATAAGTAGTTACACAAGTATGATGGCACAAAAAATACGAGGTGATTTTTTAAGTGGAGGTGTTGAATTGTGAATAGTGAAAAATAAGAACTATATTGTATGGTGGAAGAGCACTTAGTTTGCATCCCTTCGACCTTGGCATGCAGTAACATCATCACTCCTGCCACTCCCCCTCTCGCAAAAACCTCTGTCAATATTACTGCGCCTGAGGTCAGGGTGCTGCAAACTAAGTGCTCTTCCGCCATAAAATATAGTTCTCATTTTTCACAATTCAACACAAGTTCTGACACATTTTTTGACCCCTTTTGTTTGCCAGATACAACCGTCTGTTTTTAAACAATTGCCGCCAGCTGTCCAATAGTGGAAAAAATAGCTGACAATACCATTTATAGGCATTTTTATTTCTTCTTTGGGTAATTTTGCGGATGCTTGACTTTGGACAGTTATGTTAATTACTTTTAGCAAAGGATTATCAAGAAGCAACCTGCTTTGGGCCTTATGGAAAATATCAGGATAAGATCACACACAAAAACTTTAAAAGTATAGATCCCTGACCACATAAATAGTTGCCTACTATATAAGACTTGTCTTGCCATCGAAAGGGTGCTAGAATTGGGTGCTGATGGATATCTCTTGGTTAACAGATGGGTTCTTCATTTTCCAGACTCCTCTGCAAGCGGCCAAGGAGGGATTTACCACATCACCCCAGGGCATGGTACACATCACTCACACTAGTCAATGAACCAAGCTTTGGGCGTCAGACGCGCTCGGGTGTGGTTCGGTTTGGATAGTGTTAGTACTCCTTGAGTATGCCACTAGATGTTTGATCTTCTGGGTTACCTGGTTCAAAGTTTTCCCGATAGGCTTCACGTTCAAACAAACCAGCTACCATGTTCAAAAACTAGCTAAAGTTACAGTAGTACCATTGTAACAGGTTTATTTCAGCCCAAAACATTGAATTTACTTTGTGGCCCAACTGATCTCTGATCTATCTATTACCAAATTGATCAAATTAGTTTAGGCTTGTAGCTAATATTGGGTAAGCAACAACAGAACTTATTAACTTTTATAGATCTTCATTTAGTGTAATTACACTTCACTGGAAAAACAAATCAATATTTGAGTCAATTCAAACGCAACCTTGATTTAAAAGGAAAATCTTTCGTCAAAATCCTTATCTGATGCTAATCCAGTAGAAGTATGGCACAATAATCAATGGGCAGTAACCTTTGTTCAAGTGTATGTATTTGTGTGGTGGTTGATCTAATCCTTATTACACCACACTCGGTCTGGGCATGTGGCAATAGTGTTATAGTGTTCCATCAGCAAATAGCCTTAACATATCAAAACTCGTTTGTTTCATTTTCTATTGCACATGACATCTGTTGTACAGTTTTCAACTTTCAGTCCCACAGACAAGACGGATTCTGGATCTAAGATGCTTAAGAACACAGCTGTTCATGTTGACCAAGGCACTGTTAACTTTTTGGGAGGACAAATTGTTGAAAGTGGATGAAACTCAATAAGCAAATAATGACATAACGCTTGACGACAAACATTGGCAGCTGCAATGTGGTGTGATGGTTTCAAGCATTACCAAGCTTTTCAATTTTTTTTATTATTGCATAGAGTTAGGGATTTCTTTTAAACATCTAACTTTAATAAATGTTGACACTTGTAACATCTCAAATGGTGTGTCTTTTTGAAAAGAGGTGTGCTGTTACTTTTCTAAGCAACTGGTATGACGAACTGAAAATGAAACAGATGACTAAATGGGTAAAAAATCACCTAGAGTTACAAAAAGGAGAAAGTTCAGGGACTAGAATATCATAGAGAGTTGGGGGCTTTACAATAAGAAACCACTTGCAAATCAAACAAAAAGCAACTTCATAGCATTAAAAAAAACTTTTGCATGGTGACAGTGAGTTTTGCATGGTGAACATCAATCTCTGCTATTGGAAGTATTAAAGGCAATAGGCTTTATGCCCAGATGCACTACTACCTGAACTTCAGCCAGCTCCTTGTTTCCTGTCTGCCATTATTGGACAAACTGATTAATCCGGGTGTGCCTGACCTCAGTAGTCACAACAACAATAATCAGACACACCTGGATTAATCAGTTTGTCCAATAATGGCAGACAGGAAACAAGGAGCTGGCTGAAGTTCATGAAGTAGTGCAGCTGGGCATAAAGCCTACTGGTAATAAAAGGGATGTTTTCTTTTTTAACCCTTAAGAAGAGATTGATTATCCAATTCAATTCCATTAAATGGACTACTAGAAACCGGATAAATATATCCTTACCATTCTGCACTTTTAGAAAAAATACAAACGTTTACCTTTTAAAAGGGTCCTTATATGTACCATCCCACCAGTATGTTCCTCTTGTACCTTTTTTTCTGAGAGTTTGTATCTCAATAATCAATTAATACTTTCCAAGAAAGCTATAGCCACCTAGATCATTAAGAACATGTGGAAACAAGTATCTTGTGTTTTCACATGTAAAACAATTAACAACAAAAAACAGATGTGTGTGGGGGGATCTCTTACTGTACATTTTATAGCACGGAGTGGGAAAGCACCTTAATTCCCATGTGGTCTGCTCTGTAGTGACAACCAAACCTTAACAGTGCTAATTCACAACAAACAAAGACAGAAACAGGACTTTGCTCTTTCGTGTGATAAAACTACATTTTGGCACCTGATTTTAACTGGCATTGTAGTAAGTGATAGATTAGCACTGACCCACAAATGTGCAGGCATTAACAATAAGGTATTAATATAAGGTGTTTAGTTATTCAAACACCATTTTAAAAACATTTCTATTTATAATATAAAGTGAATCACCTCTCATTTTCACACCAAGATAAATAACAAAAAGTTCATAATCATTATTATCTAAGGATGCTAAGTTAATATTGTTTTGAAAGGCAGTAAACACAGTTGCACATTACTGTACAGAACATCATGGCTGCCATGTTCCCACCTTGCATGTAGAGTAACTTTTCCTTCATGCACTTGACTTTGCCCCCGATGATCTCGGAGCAATTTCGAAAAAGTGAACTCTGACCCGTACTCTATGCGGTGACACACATCTGCAGCTTCTGTCAATGTTTGCTTGCCTGAAAGATCAATGAAAAAAATCACAAATGTAATCTTCGTTTATTTTAAACAGACATATGAGAATAAATGCTGATTAAATTGTGACTTGACCCGTGACAAAGATTAGAGATATAAACTACACATCAGTTTTAACTCATATTCATTCATTTCAACAATTGTCTCATTTTATCCTGCTGCTTGTTCAAAGTTATATGACCTTCAGAAGGTTTCATATACAGTGCATATTTCATAGTATTTATTTATTTTTTGTTACTTTTGTAACTTGAAAGCCCTTGCTTGGACCCCATTCATGTTTCATGTAGAAGAGTTCTTTGTTATCTCATTGATATCTCTTTCTTTTCCACAATAAGAAATTAAATCATACAGGTTTAGTGCAAAATGAAAGTCAGTAAATGTGCAATAAAATAACTTTCCACTGGGATGCTACAAGGTGACACTCAAAGATAATAAGTAAATGAATCAGCCTAAAATTAATTATTTCTATCACACAGTTTGATCTCTTGCACTGATTTCGTTCAGGCTTTTAGATCTTTAAGATCTGTGCTGCTGTCTCTCTCTCTGACAGAGATAAGGTTCTCTGAAGACCAGTATAAGCAGGTTACAGATTAAGGACATCTTTACATAGTCACACGCATAAGCTTTCACAGAGCTGAAATCAGACCACATCACAGTTTCCTGCAAATCACCTTCACATTTGTTTTCATTGACACATAATCTAAACTGTCGGCTGCAATTCAGCAGATTATGACACTCAAAACTTAAATTGTGTGGTGCAGTAGCTTTATCTTTCAGTTTTTATATTTTCTAAAAAAAATGGGGTTCTGCTCATGCAAAACTACAATAGGGGATTTTTGGTATTCTAAGTGATTTTATTGAATTGCTTTGCAGTTGCTAAGGTCTTGATAGGAGGTTGCTAGATAAATGGTTGCTATGGTATTTTGCACTGAAAGCCCTAATGCTGTTTGTACTCAAAAAGTCAAGCATTATTACTTAAATTTTGCATTTTGGATCCATAACTTAGCTATCTTTGTTCATTTAACTTATTAACTTACAGAAACCATAAACTAAAGAATTCAAGTGCAATTTAAGTTAACAATTTAAGTTCAGTGTGGCCACCAAGTTAAGTGAACTTAAATATATAAGTTTCGGGAGAACCATATGAATTGAAAGAACTAGTTAACAGCTGATTAGGGTTTTCAGTGTAAGAATTTGCATCGAATTACTATCGTATGCAGTTGCACCTGTATTGAGGGTGTTTGTGGGCACTTGCTTAAGTGTTGCAGTGGTTGCCACTGGGTTACCTTGTGCTTAGTATAGTATCAAATGTTTGCTAGGGTGTTATGTGTAGTTTTACATTTTTAGTAACTTGTTGAGTGCAGGACATTTTGGTTGTTACAATGGCAAGGTAATTTTGAGCTAGTTGTTTATTAGCTAAAATCAATAAGGCCTTAGGTATCTATAACGTTCCGATCTTTAGATATTCTTTTGGTGCACTGCATACTGTAATGTAAGTCTATGATTTTTACACCTTTTCACCAGGCTAAAGACATTTAATGCCTTTAACCCCTTCAGACCCTGGAATGGAAATTACGTTTTGTGGTTCAAAAAAAAAGAAAATGCTGATCAACCAATCAAAATAAGGCACACTGATTAAACACCTGAAAAATCAGGTCGGAAGGAGTTAACAAACACCACAAAGGAGCTCCTTTCTTTTGAACTGAAACCAACATGTTTTTTTAAGAAGTTATCTGGTTTGATCTCTGCGCGACTGGTACACTGGAAAATGTTTGCCTAACAAGAGAAAGCAAACATCGTTGACTGTCATGTGTTGTGTGTTGTTCTAAGCAGGAGAAATGTGTTGATACAGTTGCTCTCTCTTTTGCAGGCTCCGGCCTTCAAAGACCTTCCCCCGTTTCTGAACAGTTTGTTCTAACTGGCCAAAAGTCAATAATGAAACTTCAGAGCAGTGGGAAAAAGAGAGTCAAGGAAGAAGAGAACCCTAATTACTGCATATTCAACCCATGCCTGCTTCTTTCCCTCCTTTCCATTTCCATCTTGGCAGTGAAATTCACAGCACTTGCCAAATACATCTAATGTGTGTAAAGCATGAATGGTCACACTCTGTGCACAGTCCTGCTGCTCACTTAATATAGCTGTTCGCCCCAAAAGCAACCCATTTGCTATTACAAAGTGTGATGTGTTTTGCCTTTCTTTTCCTTTGCATGCATGCTGAACGCTGGGTGACTCTGTGATGTCATTGCTACTCCACCCTGTGTCCTTTTGCTTGCACTTCTGGCTAGAGGAACCGGTTATACTGCAATCTTCGATAATTGTATGGTCACATCATTCAAGATTGCTCCAAAAAGGACTGACCGGGGCCATAGGCATGAACTAATGATGGCGTAGCATTTGACACCCTATGATTTTGTCTGAAGAATAAAAACTAAGAGATAAAACAAAAATGAATCTTTTTTTAAGTCTTCATTGTGATCTCTTTACTGGGATAAAAATTATTAAAAGTTACAAAAAGTTGTTATGTTACAATACATATTCCTCTTCCATTACAAGGTTATTTTGTTTCGCATGAAGTACAGAGTAGTTTTATAAAGTAGTATACACGTGGCTCTCTTGTGTATTTTCTTGTCCTGCCGAAGGATATACTGTAAACCTCACACTGCCATCTAGTGCTTTGATCTGAACATTTCACCGCCTTGGTATCCAATTAAAATAGTTCAAAATATATAAAGTTAAATTAAATTAAATAATATATAAATAACAATTTCATAACTTTATAAATATTGCAAATATGAATAGAATCATAACTAATTTAATGTAATTAAAATGTCTATTATATATATATATATATATATAATAAGTAATGTAAAAGACCTAATGCCAATATAATAATAGTACTATTTGGCATTTTATCCTTAGCATATGTTAAGTGTCATCACTCTTTGCTTCCTGTTATAAATGCCCCACGATTGTTATAAATGTGCATTACTCTGCAACCTCTCACCATAAAAGGCCAGTGCTCACTGACAAAGCATTGGGTGACATTGATAATTGGATACATTAAGTGTACAGTCTATTCACTTGACCTTTTCTGCACAGCACTTTATAAAGATATATGACCGACGCAACAGCAATACAAAGGTCATGACACAGTACATGGCATCTCTCTGACGTCATGGCTTTCATCCGTAGCCTGCATTAAACTAATAACAGACATGATTCACATTGCAGGGTTAGAAATAAACAGCATTTTATTGATTAGCTGATTTCCCAAAGCTAACTATCTGTTACAGCGAGAGGAAATATCACCATAATGTTTATTCGTCGTATAATAACATGGCTGCTAGCTCAGACTTTGGATTGAACAAGTCCTATAATTTAACCACATGCATAAATTAGATGAGGAAAAGTTACCTACAATGCATGCAATCCTTTTTTATTTAGCTATATTCTGTGAAGGCTGCTTATTCTACCAATGTTTATTACAATTGGCATATATTGTTTATTGGATAAGGCACATCTGCATATTTAAAAAAAATTCTGGGATAACTTCATATAAAATTTCTGTAAAGTTCAGTTAGGAATCTTTTTTTGCTAACATTATCTTGTTCATGGCATTAAACATTAAAAATCTGGGATTCAAAATCTAATGTAAATAAATAAATACATATTCTCCGTGCTTTTAAGTCACTGCAGTGGCATACCAAATACTACAAAATTCAAAATGTAATTCAAATTGATTTTCAAATAATATAGATATATTATATTTTGATTTATTGAAATGGTAAAATACTTTGTTATTACCTTTAATTTTCGGGTGAATTCCTTTGTATTTGTATTAAAATATATTTACTAAGGTCTTTTATTTTGAAAATCCCCACAGACGCCTGCCATATGCAAGGAAATGTTAACGTCACGTCAACTACCACCTCAGTGTATAATGTAGCTGTGTTAGCTAACACTAAAATCAGATATTTACTCACTATGTATTTTGAAAATCAACGATTACTATTTCAGGGCTCACCGCTGTTGCTATTAAGTAGTACATGAATCGTTTCATCATTAAAGAACCCTGAGGTCCGTGGTTATTTTCGCTTTCAGCCTTCAGCCAGGTAAACACATTGAACCACATCAGAGCTTCAGTTATTCAGTAATGAATCAGAGAGATTAACAGTAAGTTTAAAGATCTTACACTAAGCAGCAGCATGGATGAGAAATACAGCAGTAATGTCATCTCCGGTGGCAAACTGGGTCGTGTTGAGGCTCCAAATTCTAGGTAAGTTAAGTCAAACCCCTAAGTCAACATATAACTACTATCATTCAAAGAATCGGTGGTACTGTGATATAATTTGTTGACATGTCAGAAATCGTGGTAATATCACGATTCTGTCTTGTTAAGTGTTAGCCTCAAGTCTTTCTAAAATATTTTATGATCTGACATCACTTACAAAACTGTTTTATTTATAACTGTCTTTAACATTGGTCAAAAACAAACAAAAAAAACTTAAATTTATCATGACATTGGATTGTTATCTTTATTTACTTAAAATAATACAATAATATTTAAATTATAGTGTTTATAAACATTGTATTACTATGCTTTTTGTGGTTATGACATAGTGAAGGACAATGGATGCCCTAGTGTTTAGTCAGTTTCTTTACCTAATGAAGTGTTTTTCTTCCAGATTGACTGGGTACATAGTGTTACTCTTCTTTACCAAGCTGCTAAAGGCTTTTGGGATATTTGAATCCTACGATCTTCTAAAAGTTGTGCACATTGTACAGTTTCTCTTCATACTAAAAATGGGGTAAGGAGAAAATGACCCAGTCTAATAGATACATAAGAGTGTGTGTACGTATCGTTAGTGTTTTAATAGTTATTTTTTCATCTTTTCTTCATAGGTGTGCGGTGATATTGGTGTTCTTTCAAAAGCCGTTCTCATCAGGAAAAATGATCCATAAAAGACAGGTGCAGTCTTGATATATTCTTCTTTTATAAAACAACATTTTAACTAATTTAACCTTAAACACTTTTTCTCATGTTAAATCTCTAAAAGGGATAGTTTACCCAAAAATGAAAATTCTTTCAGCAGTTTCTCACCCTCATGTTGTTACAAACCTGTATAAATTTCTTTGTTCTGATGAACACAAATGAAGATATTTTGAGGAATGTTTATAAGCAAACCGATCAAAAGCCCCATTGACTTCCATAGTATTCTTTTTTCCTACTGTCTGTGGATGTCAATGGGGCTTCTGATCAGTTTCATTAATCAAAGTTTCTTCCTTTGTGATCATAAGAACAAAGATATTTATACAGGTTTGTAACATGAGGGTGAGTACAGAATTTTAATTTATGGGTGAACTATCTCTTTAACAGTTTAAAGGTGCTACAGAATGTAAAACTGTATTTACCTAGGCATAGATGAATAATAAGAGTTCTGTACATGTTAATAACATATCATTAGTGAGCCTCAAACATGATTGTTTTCTCCTCCTTGTGCATGCCCCCAACTTTAAATTACAAATTAAATTAAAGGGATAGTTCGGCCAAAAATGATATTAAACTCATGATTTACTCACCCCCAAGCTGTCCGAGTTGCATATGTCCATCTTTTTTCAGACAAACACGTTTTGAGATATTTAAGAAAATGTTTTAGATCTTTCAGTTTATTAAATGTAATGTTACGGGGTCCACGACCTTCAAGTCCAAAAAAAGTGTGTCCATCCTTCACAAAATAAATCCAAACGGCTCCAGGATGATAAACATAGGTCTTCTGAGGGTAATCCACGCGGTGTTGTTGTAGAAATATCCATATTTAAAACTTTATTAACGTAAATAACTACCTTCCGGTAGCGCCGCCATCTTAGTCGCGTCCGCATTCAGGATGAGATCTTATGCAGCCTACGGAGGCTACTCTGCTGCTGCTCTGTGCCCCCGCCCTCCGAATTTGTCATACGTCACTAAGAAAAGTGCGTACACTACGCTAATACTCTCTCCTGAATACAGAGGAGTCTAAGATGGCGGCGCTATTTTTGCACACCCCTAGGGTTTATGACGAATCTCCGAGACAGCTCTCTGACACATACATCAGTGTCCGAAATCTACAGTGGACTCAATTGTCATTTGCTATATAGGGAATAGTGAACGATGGAGCGGTTTCGGACGCAGCTAAGGTCTGTTTACCTACATACACACAGCTATTCAAAAGAGCTGCTCTGACAAACAGCCAATCAGAGCAGAGCTCAAAATTTTTATTCATGACCCTTTCAAATAAGGTAATAATAGACCAGTACATTCTAAGGGAAAATCCTAGGGTTGTTCATGGACATGTAAAACTGTCTCTGAATATTTTTTACACTTAATAAAGTCACATACCTTCTATGTAGATATCAGAGAACAATTTAACAGATTATTTCAATGCATTCTTTGGCACCTTTAAAATGAGCGTGAAATTAAAATGTACCCTTTTTTTGCTTTATATTCATTTCAGTGATTCATCACTGCATGCTATTCCAAAGACAACAATTTGTATTTGTGATCTTCAATAAAGATTTTATAACCTCCCCTGCCTTTAGAACCATTTTCCACTATTGACAGATGTAAGCCATGAGATCTAAATCCCATCAAAAAAACACTATTTAGACCTTAATAAGGCTACTGTTAATCTCTTTAGATAATAGCATTTGCCAAATGTAGAAATGTTAAGGGGCCATGGCATGAAAATCTGACTTTTTCCATGTTTAAGTGCTATGATTTGGTTCCCAGTCCTTCTATCAACCCAGAAAATGTGAAAAAGATCAACCCAATAACTTAGTTTTGGTAAACCATTCTCTGCAAGCACGTGAAAAATTAGGTCATTGAAATTTGGCTCTCCTTATGATGTCATAAGGAGCTCTTATTATAACAATACCGCCCCTTAATCTGCACTATCCAACCACAGCACTGCCATTTAGTGCAGAGAGAAAGAGTGAGAAAAAAAATATTTGACAGCACAATTGAGTTTGAATTGCATCAAACCACCATCATTGTGATCACTGTTTGAATTTCATCAGCTCATTTGCATTTTAAAGGACACACCCAAAACGGCACATTTTTGCTGGCACCTACAAAGTGTACATTTTTAACATGTTATAATAAATTATTAATATGGTATTTTGAGCTAAAACTTCACATGTGTACTCTAGGGAAACCAAAGATTTATTTTACATATTAAAAAAAGTAATGTGACATGGCCCTTTAATTTAAAAAGCCATTTAAACGGTGAGGGCTTTTTGTGAAAGTGATGGTCTTAAAACCTCATTCACATTACTTTTTATGGTCCAGTCCTTTCCTGATAAATAAGATGTTCTTGAACGTTTTGTTTCACTCAGAAGTTACTTAATGGAAGTAAAATATGTTACGAATGCTGTCTCAGGTTGACCTAAAGATGTTATAGGATCCACCTTTTGTGCCAGTGTTTAAACAACAGCATCCAACTCATCTGTTTAACTTCTCATTTCAGTGGATAAAAATTCTTAAACACGCTGTCATGAGCTGCGTCATTTCCCTGTTGGGCTTTTTCGGGTTGACACTCTGTGGGCCACTCAGGTATGTGTTTATACTGAATCTTGAAATAATTTCCGTTGCCGACAGAATAATGCTAAACTGATATAATTTATTTCAGGACGTTGTTGCTGTTTGAGCACAGTGATGTGGTGGTGATCTCTCTCCTCAGTGTTCTCTTCACCAGCTCTGGAGGAGGACCTTCTAAGGTCAGAACCCTAGAGAAATAATATCCTGTCTCTCAGAAAGACGTATTGTACCATCTGACTAATTTTCCCTGTGCTTTTCTCTACAGACGAGGGGTGCTGCTTTTTTCATTATTGCTGTTATCTGCCTTTTGTTTTTTGATAATGATGATCTTATGGCAAAGATGACAGAGCACCGTATCCTTTATGGGCCTGAAATTAGTTCAGTGTTGTTGTATCATTAAAACTGAAGTGCATTATATCTGTGACAGCAACAGCACCAAACAGTTTCCTATAGACTCCTCCACTACACCCTTTGTCCCACAATTCCATTGTTTATAAGAAGGTAGTCCCACACCAAACTCACATTGCTTATGTCAAGCTACATCAACACTAGTGCGTTTTCATTCTAAAATGCGTAAGTTTTGCCACAATTACTTCCGCCGTCCAGACAACTACAGAAATTATCAACCCTCGAAAATTGTGGAAAAACCCCGTTTTGTGGAGTGCCCCGATTAAACGGCAGCAATCATCATCGGCCGTTAAATGTTTACCTTACATGTTTTAGTTTGAAAACTCCTGGAGACAGAATTGCAGGCTTTGCTGACTTGTTTTCCTTTTCAAAAGCCCTTATGCAGTTTATAAAACTGCAGCAGCATACATGCACAAGAGGCAAACAGTCAGCTCTTTTACACTTTTACCCGCATGCCCAGTATGCATTAATGGTCATGTGATATGTGTTTTCAGTCGTGTGTAGTGGACGGAATTTTTTTTTGAAAAGCCACTATAGACGAGGATAGATTTCATTTTAAAACGCTGTGTCAAACAAAAACAAACTACTGTCAATGTAGCATCAGAAGTTGACATCCTTTTCAAACAATGTAATGTTTGGAAAATGTACTACACTACTTTTCATCAAAACCCGGTAACATCATCTATAAAAAGATGTGGAGTAATTTGACTAAAAACATTTTAATAAAAAAATGAATGTTTTCATTAAAAAATTGTGTATTAAAGCAACACTAAAGAGTTTTTGCTCTTTGCTCCCCCTACAGGTGGGAAGCGGAATTGTCCATTACCAGTGTCGTAAATAATTTAGCCTACTGCAGCAAAGCTGGCTCTGATTGGGTTGTAGGTCTGCTGTAAAGCAAGTTTTTGTAGTTTTCACTCGAACTACAGGACCGCGACCCGACGGTTGGAAACTTCTTTAGTGCGGTTTTGGCCGGTAGAGGGCTGCAAAGCGAATGTGAAAGTGCCGTTCACCCTGTTTCGAGTGGATGAACTTTTTTGGAAACGTTATTTTAAGGTAAAAAAAACTCTTTGGTGTTGCTTTAAGGCCTGAAATGTCTGTTAAAATAGTTAGTGGGTGTCAATTTGGATTTGATATTGAATACCATATACTCCTTAACTATATTTGTCAAGCTGAAGGACACCATGACAGTGCTCTTACCCATGCATTGTACACAGGGATCGCGTTTCTGGGGGTGGCAGACCACAAGGTGCATTTTTACTTACTTCATTTGTCTTGTTCAATGTATAAAGGTTCAATAGGATTGTGGTGGTTAATTTTTATTTTCTCAACAGGGTGGAGTGGTTCTGCTGGTTTTGGCTCTGTGTCTGAAAGTGGCTTTCCATGCGGCATCAAGAAAACTATCAGTGGAGATTGGCGGTGTAAAGCGCCTTTATGCTTTGTCTAACTTGGTGTCCTCTGTAGTTTTGCTGCCTTGGGTCATAGTGCTGTCTGCAACCACTGAGGTGAGAGCCAGTAGGGTTAATGATTAACTTGTTTACTGGTATATTTTAAGATCCCATGAAATGGTTGCCATTTTTGTCTTAACAGAGGGAAAATAGGGCGGGACATAATATATATATATTTTTTAATAGTCAATAGGCTTTAGTTTCATTTACTAAATGCACCCTGCGTTTTTAATCGCATATTCAGATGCATTAGTGTTGAAATATGTTTGTGTCCTGTTTAAAAATTTTAAATCCTCAGAGTAAGGTGGAATCCTGGTCTGGTCTCATCTTTCCCTTCTCCTTGATCATATTTTCTGTGATGATACTGGACTTTTATGTGGAGTCCATCTGCACGGCTAAACTGGAAGCCTCACGCTGTGCTCGCTACGGTTCCACCTTCCTGTTCCTCAGTGGCCTGTTGCTGGTAAACTTCTGGACCCACCCATTAACTGACCAGTTCAGAGCTATAAGCAACCCTGGCCAGCAGAGTAGCACCGAGCATGTGCTGTCTGGTGGAGTGCTGGTCAGTGCTTGCTTCTTCATCATGGGTAAGTTAAGGTTAAATTAAGACCATTTGATATGTGCAAAATAGTTTACACTCTGCCAAAACCACATAACTAAACCCGTTATCCATTTCAGCCAATTGTGTGCTGTCAGCCCCATCATCAAAGGGTCAAAAAGGTACATTGGTGGGTTACTCTCCTGAAGGAACACCTCTTTATAACTTCATGGGAGACGCCCTACAGCACACATCCCAGTCTCTGCCTCGTTTCATCAAAGACTCCCTCAAACAGATCCTGGAGGAGTATGACTCACGGCAGATCTTCTACTTCCTCTGTCTTAACCTGGTACGTTGCACGCCACATCTGATTTTTGTCATGTTTGAGTGTGTGTATGTAACCCTCGTGACTTTCAGTTTATTAGCCCACTTTTAATGTGTTGATCTTGGCTCAGGCCTTCACATTTGTAGAGCTCTTCTATGGTGTTTGGACCAACAGTCTCGGGCTGATCTCTGATGGTTTCCACATGCTGTTTGACTGCTCAGCTCTGGTGTTGGGACTGTTTGCTGCTCTCATGACCAGATGGAAAGCAACCAGAATATATTCCTATGGGTGATGTACCTGTTTCATGTTCAATAAGCATTGATATATGTATAACACAGTAACTATTGTTAATACCAGGGGTTAGTAGCATTGTGACATCATTTTGCATAGCTAAGGTCCACTCACGTTTTCAAGCATTAGCAAAATTATGTTTCAGGTCCTTTCATTTATACCTGTTTGATATGTATGTTTGTTTTGTGTTGTCAATTATAGGACAAGATGGAATTGTTTGTAAAAATGGTATATTCCTGTGTTAACAATATCCATGTCTCATTTCAGGTATGGCCGTGTTGAAATCCTCTCTGGATTTATCAATGGCCTGTTTCTCATGGTCATAGCATTTTTTGTGTTTGTGGAATCCGTCACTAGACTTATTGATCCACCAAACATCAACACAGATATGCTGACGGTATGGACGGTATAAATTTTAGTGCATGCACATCCGTGGTCAATACTGATTGCTGAAGATGGATGATTGCAAATTTGAATTGATGTTGTTTGTTTGTTCTTTGAAGCCAGTGTCGGTTGGTGGACTCATCGTCAATCTAGTGGGCATCTGTGCCTTTAGTCACGCTCATTCTCATGGAGCCTCCAAAAGCAGCTGCTCCGGGCATGAGCACGGCCATTCGCACCACGGGCACGGACATGGTAATGCAGAACACAGCCATGGAGGACACGGACACAGTCATGGAGGACATGGACACTCTCATAGCCACGGGCATTCACATGGATCTTCAGGTGGAGGAATGAATGCCAATATGAGAGGTGGGTCTGCTATAGATACGTACAGGTATGACTGTATAATAGACACACCAGAAATCTATCCGAAAGGGTTTGCTTACCTCAAAAGGAATATTTTGTTTATTAAAGAGCAAAGATTATCCGATTCACGATTTTACATTTGGTGTGTAAGTGTGTATTAGTACATGTTAACGATATGCAAAAGTTACAAATCCGAAAGTAAGCGGTGGCGCAAGTTGTCGTTTCTAACTCTATTCTTGGACTACAACAAAAACACGGACTGTAGGCAACCGTTTACGTCTGTTGACATGGACACGACAGTCATTTTCATAATTCCGCCCACTTCTGACTCACAGCCTGTGAGTAGTCTATGTTTTTATATTTAAAGAATTTACTACTGACTAAACTATGATTCAAAAGTTTTGAACACTCCAGGGTAGCGCTTGTTGAATATCAAGCCGGACTGGTAAAGTTGATCGATCAGCTTGGTCATCTGCAATTTCTGGATCAGATTCGGCTCATATTGATAAGGTAATAAAGACGATATTATCTCCTGTCAGCATTGCATTACCATCCAAACATGGTAAGGAGCTTCACTTTCCAGCTGACATCAGAGGTATTCAGACCTATAACAATGTACTGAATAGCTGGCCAATTGGAGGACACTGTTGTTTTCAGAACGATGCACTTTGTACAAAATCAACAGGTTTCTGGGAGGCAGGGCATAGCGGGGTATGTTGTACGGTACGGTATGTTGAAAATAATGTGTTTTTAACCATAAACAACGCGTACACATGGTATTACACCAAATAGATAAAATAAAGCTGTTTTTAGCAACATGATATGTGCTCTTTATTTAACCAAGGCTGTATGGTTTCTTTTTCTGTGGCACAAAAAATGGGATATTTTGAATTTAATTTTTATTTATAGTTTAGAGCTTTATTAATCCCCTTGGGGCAATTAATTCAGGCTGTCGTGGTGCTTCACACAATCACAATACACACATACAACTTTAAAAAAAAACATTAAAAGGAAAACTAATTAAAATAAAATAAAATCCATTAATAAAGAAAAAAATTAAATAATAATTAATCTGAATCAACTAGATTTGTTATATAAACGGTTTGTGGATTTGTGCCGGTTTGTGGACATCTCATTGATCTTAAACGTCGCCCAAGGGGCATCCACTGAAAGTTGTCTTTAAAAGGGTCTTCGAAAAGGAACATCTAAAATTTTAAAAACAAACACAAATTTACAATACCTTGCAAGCGATTCTTATTCTTTTCAGACAATAAAGAAAACCAACAGATAAAGCAAAAGGACAAGATACTTTCCACAAAAGAGGTATAAAAGTTCATAAGAAAACCTCTCTGTACATTAAAATAATTTAACTTCCTCAGCACAAATAATCTTTGGTGTTACTTTTTTTTAATTGGATCTGTATTTTGTTTGAACTTTAACCAAAGCACAGCATTGTCTGCATATTTTACCAAGTAGCTGTTATTATATGAACTTTTTTGTTTTTTGGTTTGTTCATCATATCAAAGACTATATTGGAAGACTTTTAATACAGGAATTTGACACAAATCAATCACATCACATTTTTTTGGATTAAAAATTGTCATCTTGCAAAATATATCTCTTTGTGTTTTACGAAAACAAACTCTCATAGTTTTGAACGACTTCTATTTTTTGTTTTTAATTTGGGGTTATTTAGAAATAAAGTGAAGTTTTGTTTCTGACCAAAGTGGATTTACCGAGTTTATCCCCACTGTGGAATATTTTCATATTGGTCTGTTGTTATGCTGTTAGAAATTCACTAATTCAGTAAATCTGTGTACTTATTATGTATTAATTGCAAAATTTACTTTTCTATTTGCAGGAGTGTTTCTTCACGTGCTTGCCGACACTCTGGGTAGCGTTGGTGTAATTATATCTACAGTTCTCATCAGACAGTTTGGATGGCTGATTGCAGACCCCATTTGTTCCCTCTTCATTTCTACGTTGATTTTTCTCAGTGTCATTCCTCTAATAAAGGATGCTTGTGAGGTCCTTCTGCTGAGAAATCCACCTGAGAATGAGAAGGAGTTCAACTTTGCTCTTGAAAAGGTATGACATAAAGAATATAGGCTGATTAATAACGTCTTGCTTTAGAAACATGCTGCTGACACTTTATTTAATGTTCCCATGTTCTCTTAGATTCAGAAAATAGAAGGTGTTTTGTCCTACCGTGACCCACACTTCTGGAGACATTCCGCCAGTGTCATTGCTGGGACCATTCATATTCAACTCATGTCTGATGTAGTGGAACAGCGAGTTATTCAGCAGGTGTGAATGTTGGTTCTTTTTAACAGATTGAAATATAACATCATCAAGTAGAGAACTGATTCACAAATGATATTTAAGCAACTTGACAGTTGCCATGATACATTGAGTCAACTTGTGTTGACACTTTGCATTGTGAATTGTTTGCTTTTCATGCCATATATGACCAATATTCAGATGGACAAATACATTTTGTTTCCATTTTTCTCAGGTGTCTGCTGTGTTGAAAGATGCTGGTGTTAATAACTTGACTATACAGTTGGAAAAAGAGGCCTACTTTCAGCACATGTCTGGCCTCAGCACCGGATTTCACGAGGTCCTTAACATGACGCAACAGATGGAGTCCATGAAATATTATAAAGATGGCACATGTATTATGTAAACGGTTGCTTTAGAAAATTAAAATATTACAAAGGAAATGGTTTTAAGATGCAATTTTAATCTTTTCTTTTTTTTAATAAAAATATTTTATAATGTTTATAATGATTCTGTGTGGTTTCTAATATTTACTTTCAAAATAAAAACTAAATAAACTACATAAAGGCTACATACAAATTAAATAAAGGTCTTTTTAGACCTGAGTTAAAATGACATGATGTTAAGTATCAGGACCACTGAAGGTGCAGGAGAAAATGAGGAATGTGTAATAGGTATAAGTTTGATTTTTATGTTTCGTTTTGGATTTACTTAAAGGGATAGTTCACTTTAAAATGAAACCTGTATGAATTTCTTTTTTCTGATGAACAAAAAAGAAGATATTTTGAGAAAGATTGTAAACACACAGCAGATAGTGACCATAGAATTCAATGGAAATTGAATTTAATGGGTAACGTCAACAGTGTGCTTACCATCATTTATCAAAATATTTTCTTCATCATTTATCACAATATTTTCAAAATATGTTTTTCCTACTATGGAAGTCAATGGTCAATATCTGCTGTGTGTTTACCATCACTTCTCAAAATATCTTCTTTTGTGTTCATCGGAAAAAAGAAATTCATACAGGTTTAGAACAACATGAGTAAATGATGACAGAATTTTTATTTTAAAGTGCACTATCCCTTTAATAGAGAAATGTGGAATAAATAAGAACCATTTAAAGAAAAAAGCGAAAGATGGCAGTATAAAGCACGCAAACGGATAGAGCACTAGAAGAAGAACGCATTTAACTCGTATCCCCGCCCTCTTTCGTCACATGGTCTTTAGTTGTCTTGGAAACGCATTGATATCAGGTGCAGCTCGGCCAATCAGGGCTCACTGATTTTCGAACGCAGCGAATCAGCTTCGAAAGAGCAACAATTTAAACCACAGGGCAGGAACAGCATTTCATCGTGCTTGCTTTAGCAGAATCAAACAGTTTGTTCATCGATTCACAGCAACAAGGTTACAAAATGGCTCTCCGTGTTACCAGGGTAAGTTTTCTTTACTCTTTATGTCTTCGTAATGCTTAAACAGTGATGGGAATGTTGAATTTCTTATGTTTGTTTAGAGTTTGTGTTAATTCGACGTATTGAGTTTTCATAGTGAGTATGTGTGTGTGTGTATATAACGCTAACGTTAAATGGCGTTTTCTTTATCATACATTTGCATGGTTCGAGGGTGTTTAACGTGAATTTGTGCATAATTTGGTGTCTTCAGTTTTCCAATTTCCCTTTTGAACTTTATTTCGTATAACCCTACATTTGTTTGGATTCGGGTTGTTTTATGTTAACACTTCCTTTTGCAATTTTAAACTTGTGGCTGCTCGTAATGGCTTGCATTTGAGCAGAATACCCGGCTGGCCAACAGCGAAAATCAGACCGCTCTGCCTGGGAAAGCAGTTGTAGCGAACAAGCCCGGACTGAGACCAAGGGCCGCGCTGGGGGAGATCGGCAACAACCCGCAGACCAGACAGGCTTTGAGGAAAAAGGTAACGCTCGATCACTTCTGTTATGTGTCTTATAATATCGGTGCGTGTGCGCAAGGCATTGACTGTATTTTGTTATCCAGGATGTGAAGGCTGCACCCGTTCCCGAGGTCGTGGCCGAGAAGTTGCCTATAGCTCAGCCTCTTAAAAAGGAGTCTCCTACTAAAGTAAAGAAGAATGACGTTCAGGTGAGTCCGATACGTAAAGCCTTAAAGCGGAAATTCAACCAGTATTGTAAGTTACTTGCTTACAACTGAAATGTGAACTCGTAGTTTACTTGCCCTCATTCCATTCCTGATGTATAGGACTTTAACTTATTCTATTTATCTTATTGTTGGCTGTCAACATGGCAAAGCACCAATGCACTTACATTTGCCTTTTTTAAAGGGATGGTTCACCCAAAAATGAAAATTGTCATTTACTCATGATTTTACAAACCTGTATGCATCTCTGTTTTGATAAACATGAAGATGATGAATATTTGTAACCAAACCGTTCATGACCCTATTCACTTCCTTAGTTTTTTTTACTGTGAAAGTAAATGGGGCCTGTGATCGTTTGATGCCAACATTCCTCAATCTTCCTTTGTTCATCAGAAATGTATACAGGTCTTAACCAGTGAGAAATAACAGAATTTTGGTTTTTGGGTAAACTGTACCTTTTAAAGTAATTTATGTGTAATGTATCTTAAAGTACTTTGTGTTCTTGCATCAATTACGATATTGCTTGCAGAGAAATTTAAGAGCCAACTGTAGGTGTAGTGCACAAACTCACTTTAGTTTTTATCTGCAGGTTTTGTCTGAGCCCTCCTCTCCGGTTCCCATGGAGACCTCTGGCTGTGCTTCAGATGATCTGTGTCAGGCTTTCTCTGACGTTCTGCTCGACATTAAGGATGTGGATGCAGATGATTACGATAATCCCATGTTGTGTAGCGAATACGTCAAGGATATCTATTTGTATCTCCGCCAGCTTGAGGTTTGCCACACATGCTGTGTTCAGTGCTTTATTACTGGGATGTGTTGAGCAGTGTTTAACTTTGCTTTTTCTTACAGACTGAGCAAGCTGTGAGGCCAAAATATCTGGAAGGAAGAGAGGTTACAGGAAATATGCGTGCCATTCTTATTGACTGGCTCGTCCAGGTCCAGATTAAGTTCAGGCTGCTGCAGGAGACCATGTACATGACAGTTGCCATCATTGATCGTTTCCTGCAGGTAAGATTTTGCACACTTGTAAAAAGCTCCTTTGTTACTGTTTTTCCCTAATGTAACCCTTGTCCTTCTCATCGACCAGGATAATCCAGTTCCAAAGAAGCAATTGCAGCTTGTTGGTGTGACCGCCATGTTCGTTGCCTCAAAGTATGAGGAGATGTACCCACCAGAGATTGCAGACTTCGCCTTTGTGACTGACCGTGCCTACACCACTGCTCAGATACGAGACATGGAGATGAAGATCTTGAAGGTTCTTGACTTTGGCTTTGGAAGACCTCTGCCTCTACAGTTCCTCAGGAGGGCTTCAAAGATTGGAGATGTAAGAATGAGTTGTGCCTTAATGTTTGTTTTGAACTGGCTCAACTGGTTTTAATGCTAGCACTTTTTTTCCAGGTTACTGCAGAGCATCACACATTGGCCAAGTACTTTCTGGAGCTCACCATGGTTGATTATGACATGATTCACTTTCCTCCCTCCCAAGTGGCTAGTGCAGCTTATGCCCTTACTCTGAAGGTCTTCAAGTGTGGAGAATGGGTGAGTGCCGTAGTTGTGTTGGATGCGTTTAACATGTGTTTTGTCTAACCTTTATTTCTGTGACCCTGTTGCAGACCCCTACGCTTCAGCATTATCTGGGCTACAGTGAAGATCAGCTTGTTCCTGTGATGCAGCACATTGCCAAGAATGTTGTAAGGGTCAATGAGGGGCTTTCAAAGCATCTGGTGAGTGGCTTTGGTTCTGATTTATCCGGCCAA
The DNA here is from genome assembly GCF_030506205.2 of Paramisgurnus dabryanus. Lineage (NCBI taxonomy): Eukaryota > Metazoa > Chordata > Actinopteri > Cypriniformes > Cobitidae > Paramisgurnus > Paramisgurnus dabryanus. The sequence continues at coordinate 48,417,358 of NC_133341.1, forward strand.
CTTGGCTGTATGTTTTTAAGTGATCTGGTTAGATTTTTGCACTTGACATGGCTCACTGAAGTGTTTCTGCTTTTCCAGGCTGTAAAGAACAAGTACTCCAGTCAGAAGCAGATGAGAATTGCCTCCATTTCTCAGCTTAAATCACCCTTGATCAAAGAGCTGGCCAAGCAAATCTCATAGTGTGGGGGATATTTTGAAGAGACTTAAGCACTATGTGCTACCTTGTAAAAATTGTAACTTATGCATGCTTTTACTATTGGAAGTTTTAATGTTTAAAGCGTTTTACAGATTCTTCTGCACTGCCATGATCGCGCATAGGTTGTCTTTAATGTGTTCCAAGTGTTTATTAAACCTTGGCTTGTACATTGTACATTTTACTTTCAAATAAACCTTTTTAAAGTTTAAGTCTGTCTCTCAATTTTCATTTGATACCTATAGCCTCATTTGCTGCAAAAATGCTTTGCCACCATCCCAAATGGTCTCTTCTGTCCATTTCCAACAATGAACAAATGATGTTAATTTTTGGAAACTATTACGATAATAGTTTGTAAACTCAAATTTACAGAGTTATGTGTGTTGCGTTCTTTTGTTAGAAGTTGATTTTACTTTTCTCCAGTCCTCTTCAGGTCCTTCCAGTTACATTTAGAATGGATCTTGAAGTATTATTACCAGTTTATAAATCACTCAGTAGCTTAGAGCCTAAATACATTGCAGACAAACTAATTGGATATAAACCTAACAGATTACTCCGAACATTAGGATCAAGTTAGTGATACCAAGGGTTTACTCAAATCTAGATAAAAAACATTTGAACACTGCACCGAATAAGCACTGTGCTTCACACTTATTGCACTTCTATCCCAGTCATTTTTATTATGAAACCATTTTTTACCTTTTAATTGCTATTTCAAAAACTTCTGTATCTTTTATTTTATTTGATATATTTCTTACATTTTTGCTGATTTTTCTTTCATTTTTTTCTCTTTCAAATGTTTTTTTTAAGCATTTTAAATTAGCCTACCTATGAAATGTGCTATATAAATAAACTTGCATTGCCTTTATGGGACATTAGTGAAAGTCAAGATTCATCTATCATTTATATTTTTATGATCATGAACTGAAATATGCTTAACAGATTATGATTGGTTCAACCATTTAGCATTTAATGATTTTCATAATTAACCAATATTCTTAGATGTCTTGGGGATAAGATGTTAAAGTGAGAAGTGATGATTGGCTAGGAAAGTTGTGTCATATAATCCTTAAATTTAATTGCAAAATAAAGGTAAACAAAAGCTACTCCATTGTGAATTGTAATACTGTATTCTAGCCGGTAGATGGCACACTTTCACTTTGAGATGTGAGAACGAGAGCATTCCTAAGTAAACAAAGGGCTTTATTAGATATATGATAATGTTAATACGTTTATATTAATGTTTCGTAATTTAGATTATATACTTGTTTCTTTTAGTCTGTTTTCCCCATTTCTTATTGTTTAGCAGCGTAATAAATTAAGCTTTGACCTGAGACGTTTTCAACAATATCATTTATTCTTTATATTTCCTAATGTTCTGTTTTTTTATTTTGTCTCTACTGTCTGTAATCATATGTATTTACTATAAAGCTGCTTTTTCACAATGCAAAATAGGCCTACTGAAAAAAGCACTATAAATTGAATTGACCCCTCCCACTTTTAAAGGGCAATATGAGTGATGAGTAGCCTTCCTACAGTAGTCTGTTGCGTCAGCATCAATGGACAGTCCTCAAGGACACATCTCTTTATATATCAAATATTTTTTTTGATTTCTGACAGCATATGAGAGTATATATATCTTATAGAGCTGTTTTATCAAGGTCCATAATACTTTGAACAAAAAACCTCACACACAGACAGTAACTGAATACTGCTTTAGCCTACACGGTTGAAGGCGTCTTAAAGCCTACATTAGCAACTGCATAACCAACTTAAAAAAAAAAGGGCATTATTCATTATTTGTGCACCAAATAAATTAAATATCAAATTGAATTTGTTTTACAATTGAACAGGAAAATACTGTTTATTTAACAAACACTGACAACAAGCTTATTATTACACTGCGTATGCACTATATCTAAATTGTCAAAATAAAAATTTGCTATATATACATATACACACATATATTAAATAATAATAGCTTTTCAGGTACCACAGAAGGTATACAAAATATCAAATAATTTTTACATTAAAAAAAAAGGATATTTAAATTACATTTAAAGATTTATATAAAAACAAATATCTTGGGAACCCAATTTAATTTAAATTGTGTGATTTTACAAATATTCGAAAAGAAGACAGTATTCATTATATTTTATATTTTAATAATAGTATATTTAATCAAATATGTTAAATAGAGTTTACAAAAATAGTTTTAATACATTTATATCCATAAAACTGCTGCAAGAAAAAGTGTTTAGGCAGTTAGATATTTTAATGTAAATCACATATGCACATATGTATGTCTGGTCAAGTATGTCTGGTCTCTCTATGTGGTACACACAGCACTGCTGTTACCCAAATTGACTATGAATGCTTCCTTGTTTTAAAGGATAAAGCTTATCTCCTCTTCTCCACCCGTAGTGGTTGTGCTCCTGAGGGACAGATGATAATGAGTCTTAGTTTTTCTGGCAGGCTGGATCGGTAAATGCAGGTCCAGGCTGAGAACTCATGCTCGCAGGCTGAGGTCATGACTGGGCAGTGAGATCAGTTTACAAGACAGATTCCTCATTAAACTAAGAGCCATAGAGCTACGGTTCAACAATTCTTTAGCTATAGCACTGATGTTTCAATGTATGCCATTGATCGAACGCAACAGTTAAGCATAAAGAAACAACCATGTGTAGATGCAGAAAATTCACATTAGGCAATAACATTATTGGAAAATACGCACCCCTTAAAATATCCATCTTTCTTCAATCTCTGTATAGTATTCCTGATCATTCCTAATAAATGCTATAGGGTCTTATTCCTAGTCATAACCATGAAATCCGATAGCTTCATTGTTCCAGGCCCAAAAGGCGTGTTGATTCACAAATAAAACAACAATATATTACTATTTATACATGACATACAATCCATGATGCCACTTTGGGTGCATTCAGGTAACCCTCTAAAAAGTGGTACAACCTATATAAATTCATTTGTTGTGACTACAACAGTAAGCCAAATCCAAAGGATGTGCCCTGCTAATGCAGACCATCGCATTTTGAATTCCAGATATAAATAGATAACTCTAGACTCCAGACGAGATTGATCACATCTGCACGTCTCATCTCTGAATCTCTTAACAGGAACCCATTTGAATGAGGTGCTGACACAACTGTGTGGAGTGGACTGAGAGACACTAATAAGAGCACAGCTGGCAGCGGGACCGCAGTTTCTCTCGGTGCCTGGAACACCATGCATAAATAAACACAGAGGCATTCATTTTCAGAATTTATAGATTTTCAAATAAAAGCCCAATGTGCTTCCTGAACTTTACAGACCTCTGCTGTTCTATGGCATATGAAAGGAAGAAAGTGTTCTTTTGTGCGCGCACCTCAGCGTTTGCTTTTAGGTGTGAACAGGCATCGGGCCTTTGGTGGCGGGCGGTCCAATTACAGCTTTTCTCAATCGCTGATGACTGTGCATGAATTTACATTTTCACCAAATAACACACATTGTGATTTTGAAAAAAAAAATACAGAACAAATCAAATTTAAAAAATAATTTTTTTCTGTAACTGTAACATATTTTCTGTAACAGATTATGACATAAAGGTCAACAATTTTGCATGATATGCCTTGTACAATGAACTAATTTCTAAATATTTTGAGGTGTAACCAGTATAATGTATTTTGCAAGCAAGAAATTGTATAAAAAAGAGCGGATAATTGTATCAACTGCATTATTGTAAGCATTTTCAAATTGTCCAAAACAATAAGAAACTGCTTTTATGTTGTGCACAACCGACTTGATGATGTGGTGGTTGAACAAAGTGTTTTAAAAAAATTATTTCTGATGTGAGAAATGCGCCAAAGCAACTAAACCTGAATAAACATGAATCTTGTTTATAAACAATTACACAGGGACTTGCCATTTTGAGGGGACTGACATATTGCAGAAGTAAAAATGTACTTTTGAAGGATGAAGGACACCCATGGTGTTGTGCAGTTTGTAGGAATTGTTCTGAGAAATGAACTTATTATTTGCACACTTTAAGAATGATTTGAGAAATGCTTCAAAGCGACAGAGGAAAAACTGTAATTTGTTGAAAAAAAGTATTATCCTTTCCCAGCTCTGTTGTGTAAACATTGTGGCCTTGTTGCATACTGAAAAGATTAGTCTGTGTATAGGAAAATACTTTTTCCCATAGCAGACAAGAAACAACCACGTGACAACATAATGACAAAATATATTTTAACATTATAACAAAAACTTACATATAAATAAAACAAACATGCAACTATAAATTTTGTGCCTATGTATAATTACATATTGGAAAAAATGTATAATGTTTCATGGTAAAGACACATAAAACACTCTTTTTGGATGTTAAATAAGTAAAAACTCATGTGTGTCACAAAAACATGTGATTTTTGTGATTACGGTGTTAAAACCCTGCTACAAATAATTCTGCTTGATATTTTCATGGTTTGGATGAATCTGCAGAGGAGAATTTTTCCATTCAACCTTTAAGGATGACTTTAACACATCACCTCGGTGTCATAAATCTTCAGAAAGGTATGTATGTGTGTGTGTGTACATTACATTGCTTGACAGGGTCTGTGTAATCATCCAAGTTATCTGCTGTTTTCTTTTAAGCGGCACTATTCCTAAAAACTACATGATTTGTTTATGATCGGTTTCTTTCATTCATAAACATTAAGAATATTTCTATGCATTATTTATTTACCTCAGCTGCTGTCTTAATGATGTAACCCTTAACGGATTCATTGATTTTCTGAAGGGCATGACCTCACAAGACATATTCTTATGTCATGCACATATCTGCACATATCTCCCATTTGTAAGACACCATCTCAAAATAGTTACCATAATAAAAGAATCAAATTTCCTCCCCCTAGTATTTTGTTTCTGTACATCCCCCATTGTCGTATTCAACACAAATGTTGCTTGTAACACGATCCATGAGCTTCTGTCACTTGGCACCATCACGATTTCATTAGATCAGCTCAAAGAATACAACTAACATGAAAGATCAAGTAAAAAAAAAATGGAGAGACAGGTGTTATCTTAATTCTGTTAAACCCCAGCCCTGACTTCCGTACTCTACATGTCTGGTTTCCCCCCATGCACACATCAACAGCAGTTATTGATTTCAGTAAAGTCAGTAAGGGCTAGTTTCCTCTTCACTGATCCGAAGGCACTCAGGGAGAAGGTCCTTGTCTGACTGGCTGGCCAGGTCATAACAGAGCAGAATGCAAAGCTCATAAATTATGCAGGAGCCTTGCCTTTGCCTAGACCTCCATTAATGATGTCACCCAAACCCACAGAGCTAGATGCCATCCCATGGGACGTAATGATATAGTGTGGGGGTGCTGATCTGTAGGAGTCACTCAAGGTTGCATGAATGAGGTAGATGGATGGATGGATGGATGAATGAATAGATAGATAGATAGATAGATAGATAGATAGATAGATAGATAGATAGATAGATAGATAGATAGATAGATAACACAGGCTGTTCACTGTGGCGCCATATGCACAGTCAAGCTGTATAGATAATAATGGTGATGTTTAATGGATTTTAAATGGTGTTAGCCCAATTACATATCATATTACACTCTCTAAAAGCTGTTACTGGGGCAGTACCCTTTTAAAAGGTCCTAATGCATACCATTTATTTACATATATGCATTCATTTTATTCCAGTATGTACCTTTGAGGTATTAATATGAACTATTTAAAGGGACAGTAAGGAGGATTTCCCCCATCTAGTGGTGAAATTGTATTTTGCATTCAAACGAATAGTGCTCTCTAGCGCCTCGCGTTTCCAAATACATGTTGCAAATACGTAGCCGTTATGTACGCACTGATCGCATTGTCAGTTTCAGCTGGTTCACGTGTTTTGAACGAAAATGCGTTGTGGAAACGTGTTGTGGTAGGCTAGGGCTTTTTGTCCCTCTCTGCTATCTATATCTGCTATTAGTTTTTCAATATGGCGGAAGGACATGGAAGCTTTCTTGGACTTACCTGTTCAATGTAAATAAAGAGAAGAAATTCTAAGCTTACAAAGAAGTCAGATAATTGGCAGAGGTCATTTGACACCAATGAGGACATATTTATAAATAAAGACATTGATTTTGACTAATAAAATACTTAAAAAAAAAAGATCTTATGTGATCTCAAATGTTTATAGAACTTTGTTGGGTGCATTTGTATTAACCAATAATAGATTTACAGTACACTGAGTAATAATTTCTCAGCTTCATTTACATCTTACTAGCTTAGGTACTACTTATTGAATTATTAACAGCTCTATACACAGTTTGTGTGCCAGCATAAGTCATCACATGTCATCTGAATGAGTATTATTAGTACTTAAGATTCACTTAAAATTATGCTAATAAAAATGCTTTCCTTGAAAGCTCCACGATTTCCTTCTAGCAGACAGACAAATAACAGAAGAATAAAATGGTTCCAGATGTCACATTTTTTCTTATAAGCTGTTAAAAAGTATAATTATATGAAGAAATGTTGAGTCGTTTCCAAGGTAATTTTCTGTAATTTTACATGCACCAGTGTTTTCCCTACTGAAATATCCAGCTAATACCAGCATAAGCTGGCAGCTGGTTTTAGCTCGTTTAAGGTGGCAGTAGCTGGTTTAAGCTGGTCCTCCCAGCCTGGCAAAGCTGGTCAAGCTGGTAAGTCAGCTGGTCTCCCAGCCAAAACACAGCTAGACCAGCTTAAAAAGTGACCAAAACACAGCTAAACCATTGCTACACCAGCAAAACCAGCTAAAACCAAGTTGGGAGACCAGCTAAAACCAGCTCACCAGCTTATGCTGGTCTTAGCTGGATCTTTTTAGTATGGTTGGTTATCTCCATACACACAAACTTGCTCTGTCGGTATTCTTGCTAATTAAATGTTTAAAATAATTACAAAATATTAAAGTCCCTATAAATAAGATTGTCCGTGATGTCACCCATATGTTTGTGAAGAGCTTTTATGAAACTTAAAGTAGACAGTGCTTGCTGTCACTATCTTGGCCGCGCATCACAGCGGGTGAAGCGGAGGATGCTGGTTGCAGAAACTACGCTCGCCTACCTCGATTCTAGAAATAGCAGTGGCAGTTCACCCGTCACTCAAGTGGCCATGCCCTTAAGTATGCAGAACTTTAAGGCTTCAAATAATTTAAACAGGTGAGTCTACAAGTGAACTCGATCATTGAGAGCATTGTTTGTGTACACAGAGTTTACTAAAAAGAAGGTTTTGAACAACTGACTTTGGTTGTTTTGGTGTCCGCTCGCCGCAATTTGGCAGTCAAGATGTATCGCTCTCCGAATGCGACTTAAGGAGGGAGGAGAGTACAGATGGATAGTTCCATAATGATAATATGTTGTTTTATCGTAAATGTTTCTTTTCATGACAGTCGAGGTGCGAAATGTTGTGTTTCGTAGCCATTTCCCATATCCGTAAGAATCATAGTCAGTAAAAGATAAGAAAGCCACAAATTGTAAGCTAGCCAATGCTTGTCAGTAGCCTACTGGTACTCGGTAGGTACTCTAGATGGCGGCAGGCAACTGCGACGCAAAGGTCACATGGCTGATGTTCATCAGTAGACCAAAAACATTAACACTGCCTATAATGCCATACAAAGATTTCTGAGTAGTCAATTTTCCCATGATCTAAACTCAAAAGTAAAATGAAACTGAATTAAGAGTCCTGCCATGAATGCAACTTTGCAAAGTTTGTTTCTTTTGCAGTGTGCCCCTTATGAGAATTTCAGAGAGTGTGTCCGTGTGTGCGTGCTCTGTTAGCAGCTTTTCCAGTCAGAGATTGGCGAATGGCTCCTAAAGAAGCCCCACTCACTAATACTAAAATGACCAGTAGGTGGGGGAATGATACAAACGGTGAAGCGGTTACTGTTATGTTATCAGTACAATATTGCATGCCTGGGAAGAGCTCTAAGCCAATCAGATTCGAGAACCAGAAAGAAATGTTGTATAATTGAAAATACTATAGCCAACACTAAAATACTTGCAGGTAGGACACTATTTATTATAATTATTTTGTCTTACACAGCCAAATAAAATAATAATAATAATAATAATAATTCCACAAAGAATCAATAACAAGAGTCCTTTTAGAGTAGTTTATTTTCAACAAGCAAAATAACCTTAGTTCAAATCAAGCTTTTCAAAAACTACACTGATCTACAGTATGTGAAAAATAATGTAAGCTACACAATGTTTACTACAGATCGGCTGGCAAACATCCCTTCACATAGTGGTGATCCATGATCGGCGTCTGCCCTTATCTTCAGGAAACCAAAACATTTTTTTTTCGACGAGGTATTGTTCCCGAGTTCAGTTTAGACACTAGCCAAACAAACAGAGACTGGAAGTAAAATTCCGCCCAGACGCTAACCGCGATAACGTGTGTCCGATAAAATCGTCTGTACCAAGAAAAGTGCGAAAAAATGTGAAAGACACTTGAAAATTAAGACACAGAAATGTTGTCAGTAGTTGACAGAATGAAACAAAAGGGATCAATTTACTTAAATACATACATATAAATAGTACAAAAAAACTTTCCGTGGCTGTATGTTACCATATTGTAGCTATTAATGTTGTTGTTGTTACCTCCTCACTCAAGTGCTGTGGCTTTTTGCAAACTGTTGTTCTTATTTCTAATAAACGTGTCTATTTTGCTACAATTTTAAGATTCTTTCCTATGACATGTGCCATGTTATAAACAGAGGCAAACACATGAGGAATAATTTTCCATGCCATTGTTTCATTTGACCTCTAAGAGTCTATAAGAGGAGATAGGAAACACAAATTAAATGGGTCACAAATCAGACAAACAGTTGAGAGTGCGGGACAAAAGTAATTGGATGCAGAAGAGAGTGGCACTAATCAAAGCCATAAGGATAAAGCGGTTAGCCAGGAGCACAGCATAACAGGGAAGGCTGAACAAACGCTGCCAAAAAGAATAATCATTTCCTGGAAATGACAAAATGTCTCAGACAGCCACAGACAAGAATTCATTTTCTTTAAATGTGTTGCGAAAAGAGCAGCGAAATTGTGTTTATTGTTATTTTAAATATCATCTTTAATAGAGACATCAGATCTGTCAGTGCAGCTTTATTAAATTATCTCATGATTATAGCTAGTGGGTCATTACAGTGCCACACGAATTGTCTACAATATGGAATGATGGTGTACTTCCCTACCAGGAATAAGCAAGACCTAAATTCACCTCACCAAAAAGTCCATGCTGGTTCATTGGCCATCAGCTGTTTGGCAAGTATCAGCATCAACCGGCATAAGAAACGGAGACCAGTCTGGAAATTCAGGTTCTTTTCAGGAGGGTCCCTTATTCTGCGTTATTTCACCCAAACGGTTAGTCCCACCCCAAATTCATGCTATTGGTCGAGCCAAAGGTTGATATGTCAGACCGCTTAAATATTTTCATAACGCCGCAGAACCACAGTGTTTACACGTTTATAAAGTCAACCTTCAAATTCCTTCCTTACAGTTGTCTCCCTATATTACTAGGTGACTAGGATAAAAGAAGGTATTTTAACATAAAAAATTATGTGCTTCACCATTAAGTAATGCAAAATATTAAAAAAATTTCAAAACATGCTTACCCCTTATTATAATGTGCTTTTATAGCACTACTTGAACCTCTTACAAATGCTAAAAATGACACTCCCGGATGAAATATTTATGACATGAATGAAGGACAGAAAAATACGTTACATCAGAACAGAGGAGAAGAGACAAGGCCTTGTAGAGTAATCTTTTCAGCGTTTATTTGCAAGACATACAGTTCAAATAAAAGGCATGAACATTTGTATTCTCTCTAAGCACAAGAAGGTAAATCGGTTGATGTCAGCAGCTTTCTTTCTTCTCCTCAGCATCCCAGGAAACTCAAACCTCCCAACATGGCCGATACACTCGGCCCACCATGCATCTCATGGTGTCCCTTCTAATGATGGCGATGCCTTGGCTCAAGTCGGAACCAACGTCTCTGCGCTCTGTGCTAAGCATGTTCTCAAGGAGGCCGAGACGAGGAACTCCTCTGTCCAGAGACTTTAGGGTTCTCAGAAGATTGGAGTCAGCCACCACAATGATCTTGGAGCTGCCTGGTCCGGACCTCAGATCGTTCTCCTCCAAGCTCTCGCTCAAGCTTTGCTGGTCTGGATCCATCTCGTCAGCTTTGGTCATGGGAATCGCCACGGATGTTAAGTGGCACTCGGACAAAAGTGCAATAGTTATAAGGATGGTTGCGAAGGAGATCTTCATTCTCGATTGTAGAGCTTTTGCAGTCGAGGTTCAGCTGCTGTCCCTTGTCTTGTCTTGCGAGCTGGTTTGATGATGGTTGCCTATTAGTTCCCTTATATATGGTTATGGAATGTGCCACGTTGCCTTAGATCCACCGTCGTCATGAGGTCAAGGACATATGACAAATAACAAAAAACAAGCCAAAAAAGTCACAGAGACACTGATGAGACCACTAGCAGAGCTCAAGTGTTTTGTTTGGTCGAAAGTTGATTAAGATTTCCTGCCACATATGTTGTGTTCGACGTGTAAACCGCAGGGTTTCCTTAAGTGGGCATCTTAAGAGAAGATGTAATTCCAGAATCTTCACATTTTGAAACAATATGTAAGGATTAAAGTCCTGTTGAAAATTTCAAGTGGTTAGTAGCTGTTTCACTTTTCTCATTAAATTATAAGTCATCAAGAGGCTCAATCCCCAGCAGTTCAAAATGAAGATCAACATTCAGCAGGAGATTGTATTATTCTCTTTGCAAAACATGACAATGTTGCAGGTGCTTCAGTTTCTATGAGGCACCATGTAGACCTAAAGCTGAATGCTGCTACCGCTGGTAAATTCTACTTGATAAAGAAAACATCATAATATTCTGTATAAACTCATTAAAACCCTTTAGTTGAAGTTGAGTTTCTGGGAAAACATCACACAATGGTTATCAATGTGATGTGATACTCTTGAACAATTTAGTTTCCACCCTCAAATATTGCATTGACTTGAGATATATGACCAGTATTCCAATATTTCTCAAATAGCCAGAGGAAAAATGTTGAACAAAGAGGGCAAGAGTCTTAAACTATATGGCCTTTAAAGGCTTATGCCAAAGGCTTCCAGTGGTAGCCTTTGAGTGCATAGATTACAACTACTGCCCCAAGCAACTCTGAGAAGGCAAACTAGAGTAACCATCTGGCGTTACCCAAACGTGCATGTAAATTTCTTTGTTGCTAAAATGAATATATTTGCAGCTTCAAAGGGCACTAAATGATCCCAACCAAGGCATAAGGGTCTTATTTAATATGTACTTTTAAACCACAACTTATCATCTTGCAATAGCCATGTGAAGCGCCAGCATGACATATGCAAAACTATGGCTCTAGTGTTTACAAGTGTGGAGAAAGAGGACCGTCTCGACGTGGAATTATACGCAATAATGTTTTTGTGTGAGTTTATTGTTTAAAATGGTCCACATGTGCAGTGTTGTTTTTGGCAGCCCTTTTAGTTTTCGTTTTAGTCTTAGTCTTTTGGACGAAAATGCTTTTAGTTTTAGTCACATTTTAGTCACTTATGAAATTGTTAGTTTTAGTCACGTTTTAGTCGACGAAAACACAAAAAGGTTTTAGTCAAGTTTTAGTCGACGAAAACGCAAAAAGGTTTTAGTCAAGTTTAAGTCAATTTTAGTAAAAAAGTATTTTTTAACAAATTAATTTAGGTTAAAAAGTGTGGTGTATTTAATACTATTAAAATGTGCATTAAGGTTCTCCCTGAGGTCTTGCCATTGTTTTAGTTGATGTGCCTTCTGCGCATGTCATAACAAAAAAGTTGAGCCTGATATACCCTCATGTTGAGTTTGTGTGTTACGCTGAGACCTCACTTATAAATTTGAGAAACGCGTGCCTTGCCTTATTTAAATACACCACAAAAAGTATAGGAAATGGGCTTAGGTTTGACAAGTAGATACATGTAAAACCTTAAGCTTACCATGAAATGTGTCACAAGCCGAATGTCGAGTAAAATGTATATGATTGTTAACAGCGTGACTGGTTAGTTACCTTTACAAAAAAATATTAGCGTGATGAGCCTTCAGGTGCCGCTTGAGGTTGGTGGTATTCTTCCCATTCTTGCCCTATTTGTGGCCACATTTACCGTCGTCTCCCAATATGCATTCCGTTTTTCTGTCTGATGGATTATACTGAAAGTATGTCCATTAATCATCTCATCGTTTCCGTTTATTGGCGCCTCCGCAACGTCCTTCGAACTCGCCACAGCCGCAGGTTTGGTGTTGTTGTTTGAAATCTGGTGCGCGTGCGCAGCATGGCGGCAGCCGGGTGGTGGGCGTGACTGTGTTGACCCAAAACAAGGAGAGGAAACGGCAGCATTGCGGATACTTTTTAGCTAAAAACAGACAGATTTCACGCTAAATATGCAGAAATGACATGCATTGTAAACGTCAGACTTACATTCATTTTCGTTCCGTCTCGTCTCGTCAACGAAAACTCGAAAGCGTCTCGTCATGTTTTCGTCACCTTAGAGACATTTTTAGCTAGTCATCGTCGCGTTAGCGTCATAAAAAATAGGTGCGTCAACGAAATCATTTCGTTATCGTCATCGTTGACGAAAACAACACTGCACATGTGTGCGTTTTGATATGTAACACGTGGCCTTTCAATGTGATTGCGTAATACGCAAGGAGGAACTTGCTAATAGTGCAAGACAGGAACTTGTGTTTAAAAGTACTTTTTTTTGGCGAAAACTACGATCCCTACCCTTATGCTTCGGTTGGCTTTGACCCTTTTGAAGCTGCATTAAAACTGCAATTAAATACTGCATGGAAACTATAAACTGTTGAGGTCCAACTAAAGTCCACTACATGGAGAAACCCATACGGCAGAAAAAAATTAATATAATATTTTTACAATTTTAAATATATTTAAAAATAACAAAATAATTGCCACAAAAACATTTGCTAAAATATCATTTGAAATATGTTACAAAAATGTGTTTTTCACCAATATATTTTTTGGACATTTTTTTGTATATTTTGAAATATATGTTAAAAATAAATCTATTTTGAAAGCATTTATATTCAAAACGCTTTGGAAGAAAAACTTTGTTTACATTATAGCTGTAAACATACATTTAGTCTTAGAATAAAATAAATGTAAGAGCTGTCCAAACTAAAAAGAAGAACTTGCACTGACACATCTTAAAATAATCAGTGCCCTTTATTTTGCCTCAAAATGCACAGTAATGTTTTTAGTAAGGCATGTTTGTTAAAACTAGTTATATAATTAGAATATCATCAAAAATTGATTTATTTCACAAATTCCATTTAAGAAGTGAAACTCGTATATTATATTTATTAATTACACACAAATGTTTATTTCTTTTAATTATGATGCTTATATCTAACAAATAAGGAAAATCCCAAATTCAGTATCTCAGATAATTCGAATATTACTTAAGACCAATACAAAGAAAAGATTTGTAGAAATCTTGGCCAACTGAAAAGTATGAGCATGAAAAGTATGAGCATGTACAGCACTCAATACTTAGTTGGGGCTCCTTTTGTCCACAACGTGGATTGTGTGCCTCTCCTCTCCTACTCCAGATTCTGGGACCCTGATTTCCAAAAGAAACGCTAAATTTCCAAAAAATGTATAAGATTTATAATTTATATTCAGAACCCTTACAATATTCTTGAAGATGCTTTCAGTTAGATAATCACTTTATATGTTGGTTGAACTCTGCTTTGGTCTTGATAAGACAGTAGGCTAGAACCTCTTCTGGCAATTTGACTGGCTTATTTGTTCTCTCTTATCAAAGGCTACAGTACAATTTCCTGTGAAAGCAGAAATGTCAGAAGTAATTGGAAGTTAAAGAGCAACCTATTAGGACAAGATAATCTACTTTCAGTCTCAAGATGAAAGACTACATGTACATCTACATTTTAAAGAGAATTACTCATATCAAAGACTACAGGAACAAACAATAAATGTTTGAGAACATTCTATAAAATTTATATGTGAGAGGCTCAGATGCAAAAGCCGCTAAAAGGCACCTCTGTCAAAAATTAAACAGTGAAGGCTCTCAGCGCATATCATATGTTTATCAAGTACCTTTGCTTCAAATGCTCTTAATTACCACCTAAGGCCAATCAGAAATTATGCTTTTTGGCAGAATACATTACATAAAAAGTCCTCTAAGTGCACAGAAGATTAATTAAATAAAAGACGGCATGTGAAACCACCGTGTGTCACATTCAAACTTTAGTCCCTTGTGAGACCTGAAAATAACCTGAATGTGACAGCCACATGGATCCCAGCACCCCCTTATGTGTGGTTCAGTTTCTTCATTTTTACATTCTGGTTTTCATCATTTACAATGTTTCTAGTTGCATCTTTAGTGATTTACCCAATTGTTTACTTGTACAAAGAAGTGTATTTTTTAAATTGATGTTTTTGCAAAAAATTGAGCTTGGCAGCAAAAGACAGTCAAATTTGTTAAATACCAATGAAATGACTAAAGTGACTAAAGTATTTGTGAAAATAAGGCATTTTAATTACTGACTAATAACCTTTTCATTGCCATTAAAGTGAAATTACTCAACATAAGAGCCTGATAAAAAATGCTCATTTACAAGAAAACATGTCAAACGCACTTAGTGGGTTGTGCATCTAAACTCGCTTGTAGATTGGGAAACAAATGCAATTGAGAATCAAGAATTACTTTTGGAATGGTTTTAAATACTGCAATTACATAATCTTGGACAGGAATACCTTATTTAAATCCAAACATGTAAAATGGAAATGGCATTCTTGGACTATTTTTGGTATTGTGCAAACAAGATCATCTGGTGAAAGTTATGCATTCAGGAACAAGTCAGGTGGATTTAATACTGGATAGCTGCCTCTGAATGTTGCCTCCCTCTGCTTTTTGAAATATCGATAAAGGAATCCTTGTTGCAACATTTCTTCTGTCTTAGTTTCTGTGTATGGTTGTGTGATGAAGTCATAGTAGAATTGATTCAAAAGTTTAAGCACATGTATACATTACCAATATGTATCTCTGAAGTACTAATATGCACTCTTTGGTACTGACATGAACTCTTTAGATGCAAAAGTGTACTTTTTGAAATGGTATCGTACGGGTGGGCAATGAACCGGTAGAAATGTGTCAACCGATAGAGATTTTGGACTTTCGTCCCTATCGAGGTTACATCAAATACATCTCATTTATAATATTGTGGTTCTTTAATGATTTATGTGGCTTTGTGATAAACAGACTTCTTAATACATGTAGGTGAAATGAAACTGTTATTCAGTAAAACAGATAAAGGATGCAGAAAATAGATAAACATGACAAATGTTCTTTTCACTGTGGAACAACAATCAGTCTTAAAAATCATTGTGAATATGGAACCGGATAAAGATGACAGACCTCTTGCATCAATACACAAAGAAATAAAACAATGGCACTATGATATAACTTTAATTTACTGGAAGAAAATTGAAAAAAAAAATGTCTCAGAAGATAAGGTCTGCACTGGCTGCAAACACTGTATTATTCTGTGTTTGGAGCTTATTTTAAATGAAGCATCGAATAGCATCCCAGTAGAACTTGTGTTGCGTATATTGGGAAAATAAACCAACAAATGAGTATTACATTATATGCATTATAGCCATACGAATATATATCACATTGTAGATGATAACATACAATAACTTTTTGTTGGGACCCTGGCAACCACATAGCAACATCCTAGCAACCTCACAAAACAAGTAACAATATAGACCCACTCACAACCCCCCTAAATTTTCGTCAGAAAATGTGAGAGTAGTTTAAAAAGCTAGTTTGTCTTATGTATTTGTTGGTTATGGGTAAGCACAGGTACTGACCCTTGTGTATCAAGGTATGTTATGGCTACTGTTGTCACAACAGATCTCAGTATTTTTAAAAAGAGTGTAAAGCTTGGGTGTGCGCCCTGCACAGGTGTTAGTGTGTTGATCTTTGGTTGTCTGAGGACAGCTGCAGGCCATATGCTCATAACAGAGCTGTTTCTACTACTATAAATTGAGGATGGAACAGTTGAAGAATTTTAACCATGCAGAGGTTTTTGAGCCTCAGTTGCGCATAACTGGATTCAGGGCACTGGAATCCGAAATGATGTGTACTTGTCCAAAAATCAGATTACAATGGTTACAGATTTCATAAGAGATTTTAAGCAAAGCCTCTCGGTACAAGGAAGTTGCCAGTTGTTGCATTAACAATGCAGGGGCTTCATTTATAAAATGCTGCGTAGAGACCATCCTAACTTTGATCTTATGATCATTTATCAAAAGCGTGTACAGTACATGTAAACGATCGAACGCCATAGAACGAACTTACAGATAGAAAACGTGAGTATGGCTTACAAATTGCAAATGATCTTGAAATGACACCTCAATAGTACCTTAAATTGGTACGAAATGTATACATATTTTGGGTCTTTTTAAATGGTACCATTCCAAAGACAGCTTTTGTACATTTTTTTTTACTTATTAGAAAGGATGCACAGATTCTATAGACTCCACAGTCCTTGGCACCACTTGCAGACTGCAGTACAAGGTGTTTGTGTGCTAAAGAATTGCCCCGTAACATTTGCCGCACCTCACCTATCCCAATTAGATAAAGGAGCCTTCGAGGTCAGACTCTGAAATGTGCACAGCAGCTGACTATACCAGCTTCTGCCAAACAAAACACGAGGCCCCGGCTTAGAGGCCCGTGGAAAGGCAACTTAGCTTCACTTGGAGAGCAGACAGTGCCTCTCACATAACCTGAGCCTCTGCTCGGCCCACGGCGGCAGGACTTTGTTAAAACAACACGGAGAAGCAGGCCACACCGTTGTCCGTGCTGAAGTGTTATTCCAGCTAGGTAAATAATAGAATCACCTTCTTATCATCATGAACAGCTTATTAACCTGCAAAAATTGAATTATCTTCCTGAGACCATCCCATTCTGGAACTTTCAGGTTGTATTCACATTCTAATCATATCTGAACACACAATAAACAAGGGTGAAGCGAGATCATATGTTTATCTGATAGTAGTCGTTGGTTTAGGGGACACATTTATTGATACAATTACAAAGACTGCATTAAAAACTATTTAAAAGGTAGATTTCTGTTTTAAATGTGAAGCATTGTTCAATTTTCTGCCAGAGAACGTACCACAACCGGTTTAGTGACGGTAGGCCTTACAGTAGTAAAATACTTTTCCAGGTTTCAGGTTTTCCAGTTTGCTCAATGTGTTTGTGTAACCTACATTGATGGAATCTGGAGACTCTAAAATCAAAAATGGAGCACAACGACATATTTTAAATGAAACGTCATTTTATATCAGCAAAAATGTGAGAACATTTCTTGCACAGGAGCTGCATATATTTTTAGACCTATTGCTATCACATATTCTTTTTTTCCAAATCTGAGATTCTTTGGTGTCACCAATCATGATTATAAGGTATAGGTCATTTATAAAAGAAAAACGTACAGTTTTGCCTGTAAAGGTAGGGACACACCAAACCAAGCCGACTGTGAGCTTGTCTCACGTTGCCCACATGCTGACAGCGTCCAGGTCCCTACACACCAAACGGATGCCAGCCAAGTATCTAGTCCAGGGATGGGCAACTTCGGTCCTGGAGGGCCGGTGTCCTGCAGAGTTTAGCTCCAACCACACTTCAACACACCTGAAGCAGCCAATTAAGGTCTTACTCGGCATACTAGGAACTTTTAGGCAGGTGTGCTGAGGCAAGTTGAAGCTGAACTCTGCAGGACATCAGCCGTCCAGGACCGGAGTTGCCCATCCCTGATGTAGTCCGTTCCGCGCCTGCATGAGATGAGATTACTCTCCATACCAGCAGGTGGCAGTAGTTGGTGTTCATTGCTCAAAACAGGTAAGCAGAAGAGCTTTTGACAGCTTGGATTCAAAACATAAATGAAGCAGCGCTCGCTTACCAGTTTCCCACAAATCCCGCTCATCAAAGATATCCGTAATGTTTTATGTGCCATATCGTTATAAAATACCCATTTGAATGAGAGATGGGAAAATGAGATAACTGTTCCTTGCTTTCCTTCTTTGACTTCGTCATTTGCTTGCCTTATTACTTACTTTATTCTTCTTGAGCACGGATTGTTCGGCATAGAATGATCTGATTTTTTTTCACATAGTCAACATGGTGAATTGACCAAAAATAGGCGACTGACTTTGACGCAGGGTGTGGATAATACAAAAATTCAAAACCTGCCCTACCTCCAACCATTGGCTTTGTGTATACCGGGCTTTAATGACAGTAGCCTAGATATTTTTCATTTATTTGTTATTATTTCACATCAAAAGATTATACTGATAAACTGTCCTCTATAGGGGATACATTAGTCCTAAATGTATTTATAGCTCATCAATCCCCTAATTTTTTAAATAAACCACAGTTAAAAAACAAAAACATATATTAATACGCCAAATTCAGTGCTAGAAATAACACTATACTGTAAAGATTTGGGCTGTTTCTCAATGTCAAGGAAGGATCCTCTGAAGCCAGAATTTCGAGGATGCTACGTCATCGACATCTCGGAATTGCAACCAAGGACTGAGTCCTTCATTTGAGAAATATCCTATATACAGGAAAGGATGCATATGTGTATCCTTCGTGCTTTTAAATCACCAACAATCCTATGCGTGCAGCGCCGAAAGCACACATTTTTACTGATATAATGACGCAATGACATGCACTTGCTAGCCTGTTCCATTTTCGTGTTCCCCGAATGCTAAAGAGGAGCCTCGCCTAGCCTCTGAAAGAAGTGACTTAGTAAGGATTAGTCCTGCAAAGGAAGTATCCTTGACATTGAGAAACCCTTACGAAAATTAACCATGGTTTTATTGTGGTAAAAGTGTAGTAACCATGGTTTTTTTGGTGTATTGATTACTATGAGCAAAAGCATGGTTTTACTACACTAACCATGGTTTAAATATGATTTTTGAAAACCATGGTTGTGGTTACCATGGTTTTACTACAGTAACCATGTTTTTTTTGTTTTAACTGTAGTAAAACCATGGTTAATTTTCGTAAGGGAACGGCCTTGGATAAGAGACGAAACCATGGATGAAACAATGAATGAAGACGCAGCAGGTCCATCCCTGGAATGTGTCAACTCGTGGCCCCACCTCGCCAGACTACTTAACTTTTCTAAACAAATTAACAATAGTTTTCGTTTCAAGTGTTTGCTGTGTTTACCAAAACAAAATTTCATCACCGCCTTCAAAAAATCAACCCCTTGAACGGCAGGAATCAATGGTGATGCCGGAATATTGTTGTAAAATGAATTACTCGTCAAAAAATCACACTCTTACTTGATCTGGATAAATTCAGCATCACAAGAAAGGTTCAAGACCCCAGCTTCGATATTTGATAGTTTATGATAAACTGGTTTGCAGTGACATTTATTTCTTAATTTATGCCAGGAGTGCAAAATATTGAATCTGTAACGTTCATTATGAATAGAAAACATTACTCATAAAACATTAATTCTCATCGTCTTTGGTTTATTTGTGTTTAAATACATAAAATATAAAGAATCCGCCAGGGCTATTAGTACAATGGTGCACATATTTGGAGATATAATGATTAATTATCACATGTTAGTAAAATATTTGAACAACATTTCTATTCATTTTCCACTGAATTATGCATTCTGAAGAGCTCAAAGAGTGAATGGAGCAAGTTGTGTGTCCTCTTCCTGATTTGCGTCAGATTTGACCTCAGATCCCACTTCTCTAGAAGAATCAAAGTAATCCAGAGAATTGAATAAAATAAGATATATTATAAAACAGAGGGTGAAGAATGGATGTTGGATAAATTCAGATTTCTGAACCCTAGCCTTAGACAATAATTATATTTGATTACATGTTAATATGCACTTTAAATACATATTAAAAAAATATATAATTTTTAATCAATACTAGATTCAATTTCTGAAGTAATTTATCCAGCAAACATGTTTATTTTATTATTGTTCACTGTACAACATAAGAATGTATTATTTAATAAAGCTGCATTAAGATAAAGCTGCTTTTATGTGACCAATGGGTGTGTTCAATATAAATATTAACACCAAAAGGATTTTATTTGATTTAGTTTAGTTATTCACTTTTTAAGTTTCAAAAAAAAAAAATTCTCATTGAAAAAGCTTAAAGAAAACAGCTTCTGTAATAATCATATATGTGTGAGTGCATGTGTACAAGTGTAGATCATTCCAGATTTCCTTAGGTCAGAAAGTAAACAGGTCAAAGAAATGTGACGTAGTTAAGTTTTTTAGGTGGTGAGCATAAGACTTAATAAGTGTCTGACTTGTCTATCCATGAAGCGATGGGAGAAATAATTAAGATTAAGTACATCTGATCTCTGTCCAGATTCCTCCAGCATAGAGAACCACACATAAGACACACTGTGAATTCTGGGCAGGGAAATGTTGCTTTAAGACCCTAGAGCAGTGAGTGTTAGAAATAGTGCATTTTAAGGAGGTCTTCTTAAACACACTCTTCTGCTAATGGACATGCTATTTTTAAACCTGGAAAAATAGTAATGCCTTGTTGCATTTTTGAGTGGATTGAGTTTGAAGTCAGATTGGATCACAGGTAATGATGTTTTGGTAGACTTTGAAAACATGGCTTGTAAAATGCGGTAGGGTATTTGGTGATGAATACAAAGCAAATTTGAACTTTATTAGACCTGGAAGGGGTTAAAATTGTGGTACTAAGTTTCTTCCATATGACTGGGCGATTGATAGGGTATAGGGAACATCAAAAGTATTATATGAAAGCAACAAAAGCAATTATTGTGTTATGTTAAAAGAAAATATTTTTAAGGTTAATATCATATTGAAAAAAAGGCTTTTAATAACTTCATCATCATAATCATCAATCTGTTTACATGATGATTTCAACTGTAAACTGTAAAGTTTTTATAGGGTTTGGCTGTTCATTTACACAAAAATAGTGATTTGGGAGCCTGAAAACGCAATCTTTTGAAGACAGGTCTTTTCGTCATCTTGATTGTTTGTATTTATCAATCTGTAAAAGAATGCCTACCCTACTAAAAAATCCAGCAAAGACCAGCATAAGCTGGTAGCTGGTTTTAACTGGTTTAAGGTGGCAGTAGCTGGTCTAAGATGGTCCTCCCAGACTGGCAATTAAGCTGGTTGAGCTTTGCCGGTCTGGCAAAAAAGGGACCAAAACACAGTTAGACCAGCTTAAAAAATGACCAAAACACAGCTGGACCAGCTTTCCACACCAGAAATACCAGCTAAAACCAAGCTGGGAGACCAGCTAAAACCAGCTCACCAATTTATGCTGGTCTTAGCTGGATTTTTCAGTAGGGTATTTGCACAGGTGTATTTATTTGTTTCTTAACAGGGTATACATCACCATTTACTGGCCTGGCATGCGTAATATAGGCCTAGTGTGAGGTTTCATCATCTTGATTGTTTGTATTTATCACACTATAAAAGAATGCATATTTGCACAGGTGTATTTCTTTGTTTATTTACAGGGTATACATCACCATGCACTGGCCTGGCATGTGTAATATAGGCCTAGTGTGAATGTTTTGTCCAGAATGGTAACCCATACTCGAAATGTGACCACTTCATTTAACCCATCCTACAAGCAGTGAACACAAGCAATGCAAGTCGTGAACACACACACGGACCAGTGGGCCACAATCCCTGCAGTTCAAAGAAATCATGATCATTACCCCCCCCCCCCCCCCGTGTCATCCAAAACGTTGATGTCTTTCTTTGTTCAGTTGAGAAGAAAGTTTTTTGAGGAAAACATTTCAGAATTTTTCTCAATTTAATAGACTTTTTTGGACCTCAACAGCTTACAGTTTCAATGCAGTTTAAAATTGCAGTTTCAACGAAGCTTCAAATGGCTCTAAACGATCCCAAAGGCATAAGAGTCTTATTTAACAAAACAATTGTCATTTTCGGCAAGAAAAAAAAAGTACTTTTAAACCACAACTTCTGGTCTTGCACTAGCCATGTGACGCGCCAGCGCAACCTCACACATCTGTAGCACATCGAAAAGTCACCCATGATGTATGCGTAACTACCGCCCCAGTGTGGAGAAAGAGGACCGTTCCGACGTTGTTGTATGTGGAATGATACTAATTACTGATACTAATTTATGTCAGTTTATTGTTTAAAATGGTCCACAAATGTGCGCTCACATATGTGAAGCATGAGTGACCTTTCTATGTGTTTACGCAAATACGCAAGGTTGCGCTGGCGTAAACAAGACAAGAAGTTGTGGTTAAAAAGTGCTTATTTTGTATTTTTCTTGTCAAAATTACTATCGTTTTGCTAGATAAGATCATAGACTGTAGAAAAGGATGAACGTAGTGTCCGTGACGTCACACATAGGTTTCTGAAGATCGTTATTGAAGCTTAAAGAGTAACTAAACCCCAAACCAATTTTTTTTAGTTAATGATCTGTAAGAATGATGCTTTATTAGTGCTGTTCATTGATTTTAGTAAGTTTTTTGACATTTGGATATAAAGTGTTTCAATACTACAATATATGGTGTAAAAACGTCTGAGTGCTGCCCTCTTGAGGTTGAACGGTGGCTACTGCAGTTGAATTTTCCTATTGGATGTTGGGTCCAAGAAATGACTCGTGACGTAAGCAGGTTCAAGCTCACCACGCCCTTGTTACGATCTCACCACACACTTAGTTCGTCCCCTCTATCTCCGTTGGGATCTGCCCACTTTTCTTGCATTTTTCAAATATTGCAGTGGGTGGAGTCAGGCTCTGACCAGGGGTTTAGTTACGCTTTAAAGGCCCTGTCCCAAATGGCGCACTTCATGTGGACTTTCGGTCTCGTGGCCTTAAATTGCGCGTGCTCGCTTAGTCCACGCGTCCGTAGGGTGTCCCATCTGTCATTTTTACGCTTTGAAGTGTGCTCATCAGCGCCTCCTTTGCCCCCTTGATGCGGTCTTCAGCGAAGCCCGCACTGCAGCAGGCTTCGCGCACTTTACCAACCCAGAAGTCCTTGCGAAAGGGCAATCAGACCAATCAGACGACGGAAGGGAGGAGTTCACACTGACGGGCAACTTCTCTACCTATTTCCGGTGTGATGCTCGAGTCTGTCCCAAAATACGACTCCGGTGCACCCACGTGGACTCGCATCAAGGGTCCCTAAAGTCTGGACTATGTGATGTCATCAAAGTGTGGACTCTGAGGAGGACCACAAGTCCGGAGTGTGCCATTTGGGACAGGGCGAAAGTAGGCTGTGTCTTCCATTGCCATCTTGGCCGCCGTCACTGCGTATCACTCGCGGATGTCCAAACATGGGTAAAGAGGCGGGACGTGGGTGAAGCTGAGGTGACTGGTTGCTGAAACCACGCCCGCATAGGTCGACTTCAATGACAGCAGTGGCTGTTCAATCGTCACTCAAGTGACCACGCCCTTAATTATGAACTTTAAGGCTTAATATAATTTAAACGGATGAGTTACAAAAAATTCACCCCTCTTACAGTTGTCATGAAGGGCAAAATTAGCTATACAGACCAAAAAACACTACCAGGCTGTAAAAATATTATTTTCCACTGTAAAGTTGGCCATTTTAACATGGAGGTCTATGAGTATCGACTCCCTTTTGGAGCCTGCCTCTAGCGGCCAGTCAATGAATTGCAGTTTAAATCACTTCCGTATTGGTTTCATCAGAGAGATCAAAGGTTAATTGTCCCTCGGATAAGACGCTTATGCCTCGTTTGGTATCATTTAAGTTCCAAGTCAATGATAAAAAATATTTTCTGAAGACGTTTTTTTTGCTCAGATGCACATGGGCAACCATAAAACAGGTCAAGGACTGTGTAAATAATATCTGTCTATGAATTATTAGGATACATTTAATTTTAGAAACAAAAAAATACAGGTCAAACTTTTTCCTACATCTTTATAAATCACATGCACGCTGTTTGAAGATATAAAACTAAATATAATGCACATTAAAATAGCCATTAAAATATCAAAGCTGTTTTAGTAAGACTGAAAGCTAGGCATGAGGCACGTTCAGGTAAAACAGTAAAAAATAAATAGAAAATAGTTGTCTAAAATGCACCCTTCATTTCACAAACATAGAGTTCAAATATCTTTAAAAAAAATTATCAATAAGAGTAGGCTGCACTGAAACGTACTGTAGGAACATCCATGCTTTTGTTTTCACGTTACCATGGCGACAACAGCGCGCGATCCGCTCAGTGGAGCTTTGCAAAGGAGAAACCTGCAAACAACGTAAGATAAAACATTATTACTGCTCACATTTTATAACGGGGGGAAACCTTCTTTTAACCCAGGACTTTATTTATCAAACACCGTCACAAAAACATGAGCGCATTAACCCCAGAGGTAAACGAGGAAAACAAACCTAATGGAAGAAGTCTACTGGGTAACTGGGTCGAGGAGGTAAGATAGCATTCCTTCATCAAGATCCAAAAGAAGGTCGAGACTTTTACAGTGTCATCATCATATCCCTGTGTGTGCTAAAATGAGATTTATACAGTATGTGCTTGTACACTCAATTTGAGTGATCAGTGACATGAAATGCTTTCTCCTATGCGCTTCAGAGGGCTACTGCATCACTAGACAGATCAGGACCTAATTCCTGTATTGATAAGAATGGACATATGGGAATCCTCACCATGGATGTGACTTCTAAAGTGCAGGGGGTTAGCACATTCAGATCTGCATTCGATACTCCACAAAGCTTTGGGGTGCGAAAGAAAGGTAGGTGAAGTTTTATTAAATAACTCTTAAAAATGGCTCAGTTGTTCAGTGCTGACTGGCACTACATATAACTTTATATATAGTTATTTATTCTTCAACAACATACTTGTATAATATTTTATTATTAATTAATTGTGTTAAAAAAGTACAAAACCATAATTTACTCTACATTCTTTTTCTAATTTATTAATGTAGTCTAAATGCCAAATAAAGTTATATGTATTTTATAAACATAACAATTTTTGTTACAAAAAATTAATAATTGGTTTGAATTCACAATAATGGCTACAATTTAGCACATGTTACCCCTTGAGTGCTTATAATTAAACCAAATGTTTAACTTTGCAAAGCCTAAACACACATCAAGTCAAGATCAACAAGTATAAAGCACTCGCCTATAGGAGATCATTTTTATTATATAATGACTGTCTTTAAAAGTGATGCTTTGTGGGTAATAAAAATGGTTTTGTCACTTTTGCATTATTGGCTTATTTTCTGTAATGTCGTTATAGTACAGTTTTTATTTTGGAGGTTATACAATACCCACAGTGCCTCTTTAAAGCAGACTTTCAAATGAAAGTGTCATCGTGCTGTACACATCTTTTATTAAGTATTTTCATTGTGGTTTTCATTTTAGGAAGACGGACTGAGCTTTTGGAAAAGGACCTCATCAAAAGAATAAGGTAACTAATTAACAATAAGTTAACTTTTAAATTTAATGTCCAACGAGCTGATATTGTGTAAAACCCAAATGACATTTTACTAACCTCCATTATATCTTGTTTCATGTGTGAGTTAAGGAAACAGTGGGAAGGGAATGATGTACTGTAAGATGGTCACTTCAATTATCCTAAATAAACTTAATTATTATTTGCACATTATGCATTTTTTGAAGCATTACACAATGTATCCAGCCCAAGTCTCTAACCCCAGACAAGTGATTGTAAAATAGCCTACTTTTGAAAGATTCGAGACAAAACAAAAAATATATTTCTTAAATGAGAGAGTGCCCCATGCTCATAGAACTTGTGTGGGTGTAAACCAAAAATGAATGTCAATGCATTAAATAGCAACTTATCAAACCAAGTGGTGTTTATTTTAAGACAGCACAAGCATGCCTTTTAACATAGTTTTCAAAAAATAGATTTGTTTGGTTTTAAATAAAAACAAAAATATTCCAAAAATATTCAGATGTTTCTGGTTTTCAATGGTGATAAAACATGGCCATAGTTAATGTGCTAAACTACAGTTATGGTTATTCTGTTAGAATACTTGTGAAACTCTCTGGAAACTGACTTCATACATCCATTAATATGACCTCGAGAGCAGTTTGGTAAAAGCAGTTACAAAATGTCTAAGAAAAGTGGTCACTTGTAAGAAATTAAGTCTGTTTATCCTGTTTATTATTACTGCTTTACCACAATTTACAATGGCAAAAGTATTCAGGAGTTAGAGCTCAGTTTCAACGTCATAATTTATTCTTTGTTTTTATATAATCATAACATGCAAAAACCGCTTTGGCTGCTTCTCTGTGGCAGATCTCTCTCGCTGGAGAATCCTGTGAATAAATGTTAATGTTAAATGTAATTTAGATAAAGCAGTTTGTTTTGTTTCTTCCATCTGTTGATTTGGAAAGTTCAATCCTGCAACCCACAGTCATTAATCATATTTTTCAGACATCATGGACTGTGTATTCTAGTGTTTACCGTACACCACTTTAAATTTTATCATATTATTATATATATTTTTATAAGCAGATTATTTAATAAGATTAATTATATGAGCTTCAGTACAACATAATTCTCAAGTATTCTGAAAGTTTATTAGTGGGGGTCAAGGTTTTGGGATTTTTTTAGCAGTTCTACAGAAATATATATCGGTATTACATTTTGTATACAATGTATACAAAGTGTATTAAAGTTTCGCTAAAGCCTGCATTTTAAGTGCTCTTAACAGTATACAATTGAAAGTTTTTCCTGTCTCCTGCTAAATGTTCTATAAAGTAAGCACGTGACCTTTATGGTCATTGAAAAATTGTCTCTAAAACTGATTGTCAGTGCAGCAAAGATGGCTTTGTTTAAGTTGTATATTTCCAGGGGTGCATGGCAGACGCCAACTGAGCCACTGCCATTGAAATGAATAGGAATGCTAAAATAGTTTCATTTTAAGTTTATTTATTTATAGAGCACATTTAAAAACAGCACACAGCCTGACCAAAGTGCTGTACAAGGATGAATAAGAATAAAATGTATTTCTATATGAACATACAGAATGAAGAGCTCGGATGCAAAATCGGCTAAGTGCATCTGGCATGATTTCTTGTTAATTAGCATTTTTCTATCAGACTCTTAATGGATTCTGTCTAAAAAAAAAGTTGCTTATTTCTGAATATGGAAAGAATAATACAAACAATTTAAACTAATAACAAATGACATGATCAGATTTGTGCTGTTCTTTAAGAAATTTAGCAGCGGCATTCTGAAGAAACTGAAACCACGCATTAGATTTCTTTGAAAAGCCACAATATATATATTTGCAGTAATCAAAACGAAAAGTAATAAAAGCATGAAATCTGAGAGACCACTGAAATCAAAATTCCTATTGCTACATCTATCATTAGAACCAAAAATAATAAAATAACTTTGATACTGTAAAAAAAAAATGGGAAAGCCAAGTTTTCAACTCTTCTAAGTAGGCAGAAAGAGATTCTAGGGCAGTATGGTCATTACATAAAACAATATCTATCAGACACATATAAGGACCCCTTGAACAATGCAAATACGCCAGACAATGTTTTCATCGTGATTTTTTTGTCTGTGTTATAGTGATCAAATACATGCCGAGTTGAACCCAGACCCTCCGGCCCATGAGTGGAGCTCTGTGAGCAAATCAGACTTCAGGGTAGAGGGTTTCAAGTCAGTCCAAGCACTACTGCCCAAGGTCTGTATCTGTTCATACTTTTACAATGAAGAAAAACTCTATTTGCATTAAACGCTTTAATCTGACATAGATAATATAAGTGAAAGAACATTTGACAGAAAATACTATATGTGAAATACTATAATCTAATTATGCATCAAAGTTTGATTTAGTTTCATATTATGTAGAAAATCACAAAAACACAGCCATTGGCAGTCAGAATAACATGCCTATGGATTGACTTTATACATTGAAAATATTTATGAATGTATTGGGAAAAGTATATACAAGTGCTGATCATATAATTAGAATATTATCAAAAAGTTTATTTATTTCAATAATTCCATTCAGAAAGTAAAACTTGTATATTATATTCATTCATTAAACACAGACTGATATATTGCAAATGGGTTTTTTTAGATATATTTAAACTTTTGATGATTATAACTGACAACTAAGGAAAATCCCAAATTCAGTATCTCATATTATTACTTAAGAAGTTAGAACAATACAAAAAGAGGATTTCTAGAAATCTTGGCCAACTGAAAAGTATGAACATGAAAAGTATAAGCATGTACAGCTCTCAATACTTAGTTGGGGCTCCTTTAGCCTGAATTACTGCAGCAATGCGTCTTTGCATGGAGTTGATCAGTCTGCGGCACTGCTCAGGTGTTATGAGAGCCCAGGTTGCTCTGATAGTGGCCTTCAGCTCTTCTGCATTGTTGGGTCTGGCATATCGCATCATCCTCTTCACAATACCCATAGATTTTGTATAGTGTTAAGGTCAGGCGAGTTTGCTGGCCAATTAAGAATAGAGATACCATGGTCATTAAACCAGGTGCTGGTAGGTTTGGCACTGTGTGCAAGGTGCCAAGTCCTGTTGGAAAATGAAATCTGCATCTCCATAAAGTTAGTCAGCAGCAAGAAGCATGAAGTGCTCTAAAACTTCCTTGTACACAGCTGCGTTGACCTTGGACCTCAGAAAACACAGGGGACCAACACTAGCAGATGACATGGCACCCCAAACCATCACTAACTATGGAAACTTTACACTGGACCTCAAGCAACGTGGATTGTGTGCCTATCCTCTCCTACTCCAGACTCTGGGACCCTGATTACCAAAGGAATTGCAAAATTTATTTTCATCAGAGAACATAACTTTGGACCACTCAGCAGCAGTTCAGAAGCAAGACGCTTCTGACCCTGTCTGTTGTTCAAGAGTGGCTTGACACAAGGAATGCGACAGCTGAAACCCATGTCTTGCATACGTCTGTGCGTAGTGGTTTTTGAAGCTCTGACTCCAGCTGCAGTCCACTCTTTGTGAATCCTCCCACATTTTTGAATGGGTTTTGTTTCACAATCCTCTCCAGGGTGCGGTTATCCCTATTGCTTGTACTGTACACTTTTTTCTACCACATCTTTTCCTTCCCTTCGCCTCTCTCTAATGTACTTTGACATAGAGCTCTGTGAACAGCCAGCTCCTTTTGCAATGACATTTTATGTCTTGCCCCCCTTGTGCAAGGTGTCAGTGGTTGTCTTTTGGACAACTGTCCAGTCAGCAGTCTTCCCCATGATTGTGTAGCCTCAGAACTAGACTGAGAGACCATTTAAAGGCTTATATTGAGACCAGGTTTGTTCAATATTGAACCTTTTTTATAATATACTAATTTTCTGAGATACTGAATTTGGGATTTTCCTTAGTTGTCAGTTATAATAATCAAAATTAAAATAAATGAACATTTAAAATATATCAGTCTGTGTGTAATAAATGAATATAATATACAAGTTTCAATTTTGAATGAAATTAGTGAAATAAATCAACTTTTTGATGATATTCTCATTATATGACCAACACCTGCATTTTTATCACAATTTTGCCCGTTATTGGTTCATTTTAAATTGTCTGGCTGTGTGACAGATGAGTAAAATATCAGTAATATTAGTTAAACATCTAAAAAATATTTATGTGAGTAAGTTTCTTTTTTACTATGCTTATCTCAAATAGGATCATAATTACACAACAGATCAGGCCATCACATTTTGGAGTGAGAACTATCAGAAGATTCAGGTCAGCATTTCTAGTACTCTAACTTTAAGCTTATTGTTGTAATAAAAATACTGATGTGGTTTTAAAAAACTGTTTTTTTTTCAACAGGGAATGACAGCAATTAAAACTAAGGATAATCCATTTAAAAGAAACGCCACCTTCAGCACACCAATAACTGAACGAATGGATTGCCAGGACGACATCAGTCTGAACCCTTCTGCAAATGATATTCATTTGTAAATTTACTGTAAAAGAATGTCTTAGTGTGTTATGCAGAATGTTGTAGGATTTTGATCTATTCGCAAATTAATAAATATTAAATATGAATAAATATGCTATTTACACAAAGCTGCTTTTACACTAAGTGAAAATAGCAATATATGCTACTTACAGTACACTTAGTAAAAATAGTGTTAGATGCTATTTACATTAAGTAAAAATAGCATATGTTCTTAGAGATTTTTTTATTAATACTAAGTGACAATATCAGCATTTTCTTCTATTTACAGTAGGTGAAAATAAGTTTGATTTAATAAGTGTAAATTAGATGCCATCTTAGCCAATACTATTTACAACTCATTTACGTATTTTTCTAGATTAACAGGATTTAATAGTTAACCAAGTTAATTGATTATATTTATTAAAATTATGAAATGGATGCTGCATTATTTGAAGATTTAAAGCTCCCTACACTGACCCTTAACCCTACCCAATATTTCTTTTTTTCATAAAAAAACTTTTTTATTTCAACTTTTCAAACATTTTCTTGAAAATAAATGATATGTGATAGGAAAAGGGAGTAGAGGCGGATTCTAACCAGGGCCATCGCGTCAAAAGCCACTGAAGCCACATTTTTGGTAAACTTAAGTGGTCAAAAAGAACATTGGTGGGCGGAGCTAGTATAAAAATCGGTTGTCAACTATTTGCACCTAGTTTTTTTTTAAATATGACTTTAATATGGTTTTTGTTTTGCTTATTTACAGAGTTCAAAGTATTTGGAAAAAGCACTTTTAGTTTATTTGTTACATCATGCTTAAATATATTATCAATATATTTTCATAGTATTTGCTACTGTATATCTCCGTTTGCTTTGACTGCATGCACAAACTGGCATGGCTCCACAATTTAACCTGCAAAACCTGATAATCCATTTATCCCTACATTTTTTAACCACCTGACTGTATATTTACACTTTGTAAGGTTGCATAACTTTTATTGATTTTCCACTAATGGAACACATTGACTGTTAACTTTGTGCCAATGACTATATAGTTTTAATCAGACATCTCATTTGTTTACAATGAGATGTGGAAGCTCTATTGAATATCAAGTGATTCTCTGACTTTCTTTAGATCAAACTGACTTACTTTCACACAGCTGCCCTGTCAATCAGCAAGCTGCATCTCTTTATGCTTTAACCTAGGATAACATGGGGTAACTATAGCAACAAGTAATTTTAGAGAGTTTCTCTTTTTGTTTTTTCAGAAAACGTTATCACACTTGATTAGATTGTTTTGGTTCGATTTCAAAACAAATTGATTCAAATTTGTAATTAAGCAGGAACACCATTGATTTCTATAAATACAAGTAAGTCAATAGTGCTCAAAAACTATTTGGCTACAAACATTGCTCATAATATCTCCCTTTGTGTTCAGCAGAACAAAATAATTATACAGGTTAGGGTGAGTCAATTATTTTTTTTATTTTTGGGTGAACTATCTCTTTAATTGTGGTTATCGAACACTTGCAGCTGCTTTTTTGTAATGAGCACATAACTTTTACAAGCAGAGTATATGAAGCTATGGCCAAAAGTACAAGTGTATGAGTGTAAAGCTTTCCAGAATGACCTCTCGGCTACAGCATACAGCAGCAGAACTGCGAATGGGTGATAATTAAGAATGTTGGGGGCGATGAACATGTCACGAGCACACATGCAGTACAGAAAAGGCACAGATGTGAGATGGATTTATAATGATGAGACTATGATGTCATGCCTATTTACTACCAAACTGTAGAGTGAGTATCATTAGGGCTGTTTTTCAGGCAGATTTTATGGTTTCAAAGGGAGAGCATTTTACAGTATGTACAGCATTTTTTTTTTTTTTTTCATTATGCATTTACGTCATGTTTCTTTTTTTGTTTTAGATATTTCAACATAAAAGCTACAGCAAATTGAGCATTTTAGAAGTGTGAAATATTCAAAAGTGTGGAATATAAAAATATATCTTATGCTAATCTGTCAAGCTTTTGTGTGTTGAGTGGAAAGGAGAATTCCAGGAGCAATTAAAGGGATAGTTCACCGAAAAATTAAAATTCAGTCATCATTTACTTACCCTAATGTTGTTCCAAACCTGTATACATTTCACGTTCTACACAAATGAAGATATTTTGAAAAATGTTAAAGCATCATGAACGTCAAGAATGGCGATGAGTGGACGGGGCAACTGATAGAAGCGAAGATTTACTAAAATTAGCAGTATTTACTTTTACACGATATGGAGTTTAAAGGTGCAGTATGTAAATTTTAGTGCATCTAGTCGTGAGGTTGCAAATTGCAACCAATGTTTCAGTGCAACGTTCACGGAAATGCATATAGAAGCTACGGTAGCTGCCACCAGACAACCATATCATCGTTGGAGACAACTTAGTAAAAAAGTTTGTCTGTTAAGGGCTTCTGTAGAAACATGGCGGCACAAAATG
The DNA here is from genome assembly GCF_030506205.2 of Paramisgurnus dabryanus. Classification (NCBI taxonomy): domain Eukaryota; kingdom Metazoa; phylum Chordata; class Actinopteri; order Cypriniformes; family Cobitidae; genus Paramisgurnus; species Paramisgurnus dabryanus. Next base: position 48,450,101 of record NC_133341.1, read on the forward strand.
GCGACTTTAATGTAAGGGGACCCCCAGTGTATGTAGATAAAAGCGTCTCATTCTAAGGTAATAAAAACATAACAGTTCATTATGACAGGTCTTTATACACCACTGATAATATAGTTATGTATTTTATGTTGCATTTCTGTCAAGAGATCCTTATAAAAGTTACACACTGCACCTTTAAACCCGGAAGACAAAAAAATCACAAAAAGCAAAAAATTAACTAGTTTTCTCCTAATGTTAAAATTAACAGATACTTGCATTGTCTTCTATGATGTGCAACACAACTAACTTTGTAAACATCTAAAAAAAAGTGTTGGTTAGTGTTTCATGACGCTTTAATAACTAAAGAGATCTGGGGCACCATTTACTTCCATAGTATTATTTTTTTAATTTTCGTTCTATCTTCCTTTGTATATATTATACAAGTTTGAAACAACTTGAGTGTGACTAAAAAAGATTTTTATTATATTTTTAATTCATATTTAAAATCTTCAAGGCTGTCAAGACATTTAAATAATAGTGACAAATAGCCACCTGGTATCAATTAAGTTTATTGAACAAAATATCTTACAATGTCTTGGATATACATATATACAAATATTACATTACGATATAACTTCACTTTGCGCCCAACGAAACTTTTCGCCCTACACTTCTCTTTCGAGTGCTTTATGGAAATATCAAGTACGTGTCACCGATATCCAAAACACGGCATACAAATCTGAATATATAAATCACAAAAAATACGAATTTCCCCTGAAAAGACGTACTGAACTATAGGCACATGAGAACTTTATTATAAAAAAAACTTTACAATTTTTGCAGTTTAAGCAGGTATGAAATATACCTGAATTGACCTCCCTTAAAAGGTTTTATAATGTGCTGTTCTATGTGAGAGTGGGAAACACCCTTTCAAGCACAGAACAAATATATATGAAGCAGTGGCTCTTTGCACGGTCACTTCCTGTCATCAGCAGTCCTCTCAGATAACATAGACCTCTGTCTTCTCTCCTTGAAGCCAATATGTTCTCATTTTGCCTTTGCCCTGGAAGAGAGGAACCATGCGGATCAATACACACATCAATGAGCACTCAGCAAGATGGCTGCAGAAAGCAATTGTCAATGAGCAATATGCTTTTAAAAGGGTATGGTTACCCAAAAATTAAAATGCTGTGATCATTCATTCTATGGCAACCCTAACCGTCGTGATATTTCAAACACATGAAGAGGCAACACATTGAAGGATGCTGATGTTGCTGTCTATTACTGTAAACAGTGACTGAGGCAGTTGGCCGGTGATGTCACCAAGCTGTTACGGTGAGGATGTCATTCACTTAAAATTGATTATGCCATCTACTAATTTAAAATGCCTAAGGGGTTGTGTACACCAAAACTTTTACGCCCGCGGCCGGCGCATGTTTTCAATTGTTTCCAATGGAAGCTCGGCGTTTTTCAAATAAGCCAGCAGCGAGCGGGTTTTTTCCGCGCTGAAAACCGGCGCTCGGCGGTTTTCACGCGCTCGGTGCTGAGAGTCTAGAGTTGAAAGAGATTCAACTTTGGGAGAAAAGCTCCGCTCGTCAATGTCAGTTCTCACACGGCCGCCCAATCACAGTGGAGCAGGGGCGGGACATTACCACAGCAACCAACCGGCTCGCAGCTGAAGTATCACAGCTATCAAAGCGCTCAGCTGATGAAAGCTGGCACTCAGCTGAAAAACAGCTGGCATTCGGCGTCCTCAAGGCGTTTTCAGACGCGTTTAAAAGTTTTGGTGTACACAGCCCCTAAGAGGGGCTTTCCCGGACAGGACTTAGACTAAAATGTATGTTTGAGCTGCCTTCATTTAAAAACATAAGAACTGACGTATCTTAACATATATCATCGTTATTGTTTTGTCTTAAGATGTACACAGTAATGTTTTTTGTCTGTTATAATGTAACTAAAGCCTAGTCCTGAATTAATCTAAACCCTGTCTGGGAAACCACCCATATATGTTTAACAGATAGCAATATGGTTTTCCTTAGGATGTCATTATAGACTTAATTCAGTCTTACTGGCTGACATCAACATAATGCAATCATAGTCAAAAGATCAGATTTCACAGGACTCATTTTTAGCAGACAGTTCCTTGTAATAGCAGACAATGTGTAATTTAAGAAGCTCAAAGCAAATAGATTATTCTCACCCATGATACAGAATCAGACTGGCATTTAATGCTTTTTATGATTTAAACATTGCCCCTAATTATATCCTATAGAGATTAAATAAATGCCTACAAGAAAAACAGCAATTACAGGATTTTTTTTTATTTCTATTGAACCATTCACACTTTAAAAAAAAGATACTACAAAATGTTTATAGTTCTTAAAAGAACATTTCTTTCTTACTTTTAAAATAAACCATTTCTTTGGATGTTAAACCATACAGCAAAATGGTTCATGTAGCGCTTTTTTACTTAGAAAGAAGCAACAAAGAACCTTTTAAGAACCTTTAAGTAGTACATTATAACCTTATTTGGAACCATGTGTGATAAGTTCAGTTTATATTTTGTGTTATGTTGAAAACCTTTATAAAATCTTAATAGAGGTTTTGGATTAGTCCATTTTCTTAAAGGGGGGGTTTAATGGTATTTCAAGCATTCTGACTTATTAACACAGTTATAGAGTTGTTTCCTCATGCTAAACGTAGGCAAAGTGTCAAAAATGCAGTTGGGCGTGTTTCAGAGTATTTCTGTGCCGAATGCACTTCGCCAGGGTTCGTACAAGTTACGGCTAATTTTTTTCGATTACGGTTCTAACTGACGTTTCAGGGGTTTTCGATACGTATCACTTCTTTATATGGGCTTCCGCCGGAAAACTTCCCCCGGAAAACCCCGCCCAGCCGTCAGTCAGCGGGAGACGCTAGAGCTTGCTAACAGCTTATCACGCCACTCAGCTTTGTTTAATTTCAAAAGTCAACAATGGCACAACAAGAAGTGTGTTTTTGGATGTAAGGAGAAGACATCCAGCCTTATGGAAACAATGGATATAGTTTATTATCCGGATTAGCAGCGGAGTTTTGCGTGTGTGTTTGATGCGGTGGATTTTCATGACGAGTTACACGTGGTAAGTAAGACTTCAGTCTTATGTTGGAAATAGGCGCGTGTATATTATATAAATGACACGAACATGTAGTGAATCATAAGTTAAAACAGTGTTGTATAGTGTTGCATGACTCGTACTCGCTCCTCCCGTGTTATAACTCCTCCTTCTTCATTTTTTCGTACGTTATCGGAAAGATTCGGTAAAGCTAATCTTTCTTTTATAAATCTGATTAAACTAAAGACTCTTCAGAGATATAAAGAATGTCATACTACTCCATAGGTACTCCAGATTAATATCAGAAATGCAGAAACAGCGTGTGTTACGTGAGCTTTAAAAAAAAATCCAGATAATTTACTCACCACCATGTCATCCAAAACTTAACACTTAACTCAATACTTTACAGTTTCTTTGAACAGAGTTTCAAAGGAATCAAAACGATCCCAAATGAGCATAAGGGTCTTATCTACCGAAACAATTGTAATTTTTGACAAGAAAAATAAAATATATGCACTTTTAAACCACAACTTCTCTTCTATCTCCGGTCCTGTGATGCGCCAGCGCGACCTCACGCAATACGTCATCACGAAACTACGCCCCAGTGTTTACAACTGTGGAGAAAGAGGAGAAAGAGGACCGTTCCGCCAGCGCGACCTCAGAAAACATAATTTCTTCTCGACTGAATAAAGAAAGACATCAACATTTTGGATGACATGGTGATGAGTAAATTATCTGGATTTCTTTTTTATTAAGAAAATGGACTAATCCTTTAAGACCCCTTGGTATTGTAGTTAGTATTAATTAGGACATGTTTCTTTGGAATGTTTAAAAATATCCATATATTATGCAAATCACTTCTTAAAGCATGAACAAAGAAAACTGTATACCTTCATTTCTACGTCACCTCGCAGCTGGAGGTCAAAGTAGCCAAATTCATCCAGCACCTCTTTGGTGGCTGAGGACATATGTATCTTCAGAGCTGTGGACAAAATTAACATAATGTTACAACTCTGTATTTATCTGAGTTCTGCCTTAGAACAGAATAATATATATTTTTTTAAATTTTGGCTTAATTGATGTAAACCAGTTGCAACGTGTTGCTAGTCTAAATATAATAAAAGAGATGATATGTAAGAGCTTTTTATTATTAAAAAAGTACCTTAAATATTTAGTGTGTGACATTAAATTGTGACAATATTATTGTGTTTTAGATCTACCGTATCTAAACATACTACAGTAAGGATATATAAGACAGGATAGACTAAGTGCACAGCTGTGAGTGACAGAATACACTCAGCTTGATGAAATATTGATGATTCATTGTACAAGCACTACACATATGGACCCCATCTAATAGACAATCTGTCCCATCTATAAAATAACAACATACTGCTGTCATAAATGGAGAGCACAATGTCTATACTGTGAAGATGTAGGTTGAGATCTGCTGTTTGTGAAATAGAAAGCTATAAGCATTATAAACCCATGCTATAAATCAGGAAGAATAGAGTTTAAGTGGCCCAGTCACAAGTTATTAATTATTAATGAGTACATAAGGGTTAGTTCAAAAATTTGAATGTAAGTTGATACATGTGGTAAACAGCATGAACAACATCTGTGGATGGGTAAAATTGAATATATATGTATGTAACACATAAAAGTGCATTACAGAGGCCTAATTTAATACATGCTTCTGGTCTTATTGTGAACAGTGTGTATTATCACAAAGATAAAATGTTTCCCTCTGTAATCTTTCATCAAAATGTAATCATTTTCTCAAATTTTAAACCAACAATCATATAAGCCCTGTTCCAAAGCTGTCTGCTGTTTTACTTTGTTAAACATGGTAAATTAAATTCTCTGTTGATATGAATGACAGGGCGCATACGTTGAGCTGCAAAAGTTGTTTAAAGGAGCTTTACCGAATATATTAGGTTATTAATATATTTACATTTACATTTTACATTTTGTCATTTAGCAGACGCTTCTGTCCAAATCTATATATCAGAATTATCAGAATGTTTTTATTTTTACCATTAACTGAAAAGTTAACTTACTGGGGACTTTTTAGATGTAATGATATTTGCCAAACAGGCATGCATGCACTTAGAGAGTTTTGCAGCGAAAGACAAAATTTTAATGTTAAATACACTGAAAAAATTATTCATTTAATTTACTCAATTTTTTTAAGGTAAGTGGTTGCAATCAATTTATTTAAGCTACATTTAAACAAACAAAAAATTAGCAAGGCAAAACAAAAACAAAAACTTTTGTTTAAATGTAGCTTAAATAAATTGATTGCCACCACTTACCTTAAAAACATTGAGTAAATTGAATTAATAATTTTTTTCAGAAGTGACATTTTTAAAAAATAAGGCATTTTAATTACTGATTAATAACCTTTTCATTGCCATTAAAGGGAAATTACTAAACCTAAACATAAGAGCATGTTAAAAATGCTCATTTACAAGACATGTCAGATGCACTTAAAGGGGTTTGGATCTGAACCCATAATCGTTTTTAAAAGTAGCATTTTTAGTTTTATTGTTAGTTCTGTGGAAGCTGTCAATCAGCAGCACTGGCAGCTTTAAGATGTAATAAAAACTTATATCTTAAACAACATTTATTAATCTTTGTTAATGTTAATTTCAACAATTAGTAATACTTTATTAAAATCTTGTTAACGTTAATGCACTGTGAACTAACAGGAACAAACAATTAAAAGCTTTATTTCTATAAACTAACATTAACAAAGATTAATAAATACTGTAACAAATGTATTGCTCATGGTTTGTTCATGTTAGTTAATACATGAACTAATGTTATCTAATGAACCTTATTTAAAGTGTTACCCTTAAATCAATACAATCAATGATCCTTATTTAGCTAAAGGCTGTCTGAATATCCCATCATGCTGCTTTGTAAAAATGTGAAAAAAAAATGCTGCCATCTTTAGCAAAGATCAAAACTTTCAAAAATCTATATTTTTTGTCTGTTACCTTCTCCCGTAGACTCCATGCGGGATGCTGTGTTGACAGTATCTCCAAATAAGCAGTACCGAGGCATCTTCAGACCTACTACACCAGCACAGACGGGACCTGTGAAATGCACACATATAGCGTATTAATACGCTAAAGACATCCAGTAAGTGTTATAAACGGCTCTTATGCTTTCTGACAGATGAAAATCAGCAGAATAAGAATATCAGGCTGCAACTAGATCATATCTGACTGAAGCTTTTTACAATGGTCTCAGTTGTACATCTACTTGTGTATACAGAGACTTCAGAAAAAATATACAGATCCTACAGTGGAAAATTGCAGGATACAGTAAGAGATGTTTTCCAGAAGCAGAAAATATTAATTCTGTAAACATCAACCTTCCATAGAGGAAAGGGTATTCAAGCAAAATAGATTTATAGTCACCAGGACCTTGTATAAGACATAGGGGGGAAAATCACATCACATGACATCCAATAAAAATCTCTACAAAAACAGCAATGAGATTAAACAGAAATTATAATTAAGTTAAATTAAGTCTTGTGCTTTTAGGAAAATATCCCAGGAATCTCTCATCTAGGCAATAAAACTTTCAAGTAGTTCCCATTAAATTCATCCAAATGCCAAATCTTCTAAGCCAGGGGTTTCCAAACTTTTACCCGCTTAGACAGGTATATTCAATCTCAGGACCCACCAAAATATTTTTTAATAAGATATATGCAGAAAAACATACATTTAGAAATACAAAAATAAATAGTTCCCTTTAAGAGGAGAGTAGTTTATACACTCACCAAAGGATTATTAGGAACACCATACTAATACTGTGTTGGACCCGCTTTCGCCTTCAGAACTGCCTTAATTCTACGTGGCACTGATTCAACAAGGTGCTGAAAGCATTCTTTAGAAATGTTGGCCCATATTGATAGGATAGCATCTTGCAGTTGATGGAGATTTGTGGGATGAACATCCAGGGCACGAAGCTCCCGTTCCACCACATCCCAAAGATGCTCTATTGGTTGAGATCTGGTGACTGTGGGGGCCATTTTAGTACAGTGAACTCATTGTCATGTTCAAGAAACCATTTTGAAATGATTCGAGCTTTGTGACAAGGTGCATTATCCTGCTGGAAGTAGCCATCAGAGGATGGGTACATGGTGGTCATAAAGGGACGGACATGGTCAAAAACAATGCTCAGGTAGGCCATGGCATTTAAACCAATTTTGGTGAGCTCCTGCAAATTGTATGGTTGTGCGTGAAAATCCCAGAAACTGAGCAGATTGTGAAATACTCAGACCGGCCTTTCTGGCACCAAAAACCATGCCACACTGAAAATTGCTTAAAATCACCTTTCTTTCCCACTCTGACATTCAGTTTGGAGTTCAGGAGATTGTTTTGAACAGGACCACACCCCTTAATGCATTGAAGCAACTGCCATGTGATTGGTTGATTAGATAATTGCATTAATGAGAAATTGAACAGGTGTTCCTTATAATCCTTTAGGTGAGTGTATTTTATTGTTATTGTATGAATTAAACGTTTAATTGCAATCCCAAAATACCTGATATCAGAACCATTGTCATTAATAGGAGAAAACTGTTTTGGTGTCATTCACTGCAACAGCCAAGTAACTTTGGGCAACCCACTTTATCCCAATGTGCCACTCACTAGTGGGTCCAGAACCACATTTTAAAATCTATTAAATATTAACATTTTGTCGAGATTACATTTTGAGTCCTCTAAGCTCCTCAATTGTCTATTCTCAATTCGTAACTTCAGGAAAATGCCAAGAGGAATTTAAAAGAAACATCTGACACATAAGCTTGAAACAGCCTTTTGGTCCCAGAAAATTTCTTGAAAATTGGCAGAGCGGTTTCTGTGTAAACACAAACACGTTCCGTTAATGTTCTGGGATCGCTCCCGGAAAGAGGACCTAGTAACATTGCCATTCAGCTGTTTGACACAGGGATTTACATGCAGATCACCATTCACAATGAGAAATGTCGGCAAATTGTCAGCACAATTTCGCCTAAGATTTTTGTACTACACTTAAAAATAACATTTTATTGATGAGAGCATACACAGCATATCCTATCACTTTTGCAAGTTTGCTACCACCGAAACTGCAGTAACAATACCTGTGTGGATGCCTATCCGTAATCGTAGTTGATCATTTGGTCTGTGTCGGATTTTGAAGGTTTTAACCTGTTCCAGTAAAGCCAGTGACATGCCAGCTATCTCACGCGCGTGTAGTTTCCCATTCCGCACAGGCAAACCCGACACCACCATGTATGCATCACCTATTGTCTCCACCTTAAATTAAAAGAACACATTTTTAAGTTTGCAAAAATCTGTTTTATTATGACTGGTGAAGAAATAGCAACTTAAACACAACTCAATCATAGTTTACTTACCTTATATACATCAAAATTATCAATGATGGCATCGAAACAAGTGTAGAGATCATTCAGCAATGTCACCACCTGAACAGATAAGATAATTAGGAGCAAATTTCACATACATATTTTAACTCATGTCATTTACTCCAGGTAAGACGTTTAAAAAAACAAAGGCAGAACACTATGATTTCATAGTAAATTAAAAGTGAATGGATCCTATATTTACTTTCTAAACACATACATTTGGTCGTATTAAGTTCTTTCACACCGCATGTTGATTCCCAAAAATTGTCAAAACAAAATTCCTTCGGTGTTAATGCAAACACTTCCTTGAATTAATTCTGGGATCGCTCCCAGGATGGGGACCTAGTAACATTGTCAAAACATTTTGGGTAGGAACAATGTCGTAACGGGTGTGTCGTAGTGAGGACGCCTGTGTTGAACATTGTTCACACTGTGGTTCTAAATACAGATCAACATTTACCACAAAATATGTCTGCAAACCGAAAAGAAGTGCATGATTACAAATTCATTACACCACAAGTCACATGTCTTAACGGGATCTTTATGGGATGTGTGTGAATGCACACACAGATTCCAGGAAATCATTGGCAGTGTAAATGAACCAAAATCGAAACGATCTCAAACAAATCCTGGACACATTTTCTGTGTATTTTCCGTTATCTGTTTGTGGAAAAGGCTTTACACATGATGTTAGTGCCTTTTTTCTAATGGTGCCAGGACCAATGCAATAAAACACGTGGTTACACTTTATTTTAAAGTATCCTTGTTACAGTGTAATTATATGGTTAAGTACTGAGTAATAATGATTAACAACATGTACTTAATATATGGTTTAGGAGGATTAGTTTGGCTTAGAGTTAGCTGCCTGCATGTAATTATGAATAATTTACTGTTATTACTACAGTAATTACAAGTAACATGTGTAATAAAACCACTGTAAAATAAAGTGTTACCAAACACATCAATGTTTAAAGGGACACTCCACTTTTTTGAAAATATACTCATTTTCCATCTCCCCTAAAGTTAAACATTAGATTTTTACAGTTTTGGAATCCATTCAGCCAATCTCCGGGTCTGGAACTACCGTTTTTAGCATTGCTTAGCTTAAATTGAACTGAATTGATGTAATTAAATAAATACATTCTTCTGTCAGCTAATGTGGTTTGTTAGCATAAATGTAAACCAGCTTGTCACATTAAAACCCAAGTAAATGATTTAAATAATAATTTAACCCTTTTGTGTCTTTATTTAAAATCTAAAACACATTAAAAGTTTCTGCACAACAATGGAAGCTTCTTAAAAATTATCAGACACAATCACACTGTATCATTTTCATTTCATTGTGAATTCCTCCAACATCTTTTAATGTCGGTGTGATGAGACCCTGTCATAAATAGTGCCCTCAAAAATCTCTACTTTAGGCATTTCCATAGAGGTTTAGAAAGAAATGACTGCTGTGATATATTTCTGCATGAACTCCCAATGGCTCCCTCAAATTAAAATACTTTCTGCCCATTCCCCAATCCCATCCCATTGGATGTTTGCCCAGAATGAGGCCTTACAGCGAACTACATTTGCATACATAGAAAACAAAAGGATGATGAATTAAACACAGAGGCCAACTTCATTATGAGATTGTCATACTAGAAACTTAATCATAGCTACATAGAGACAAAACTGCTGGATTTTAAATGTAGGTCTCAGAACAGCTGTTGCGAACTGTGCTGTGATCCAAACACCAGTGAAATCCGCAGGACAGATCAGATTTGTTGTCTGGATATGCTCTAATTTTAGTGTAACTTTCCAAACTCAGTTGGTCTACAAGCACAGATGAGTCAAAAATTTTGAGCAACAATAGCCTCAAATGTCTCATCATTTTAAAGTGCATGTAACTTTTTCCACTGCAAATGGAAAAAGAAATGAACAGTATTTTCAGTCCTGTTTAAAAGCATGAACAGTCAAACAAGTCCAAGTCGGCTTAAAGCCATGATATTTTGATGCCATATGCCGATTGGTCTGCACAGTGCACAGAAAAAAGTGTTATCAACATATTCATACGTGTTCTGAGTTCACTTACTGTCTTTCATTTAAGGTTGTGTTGATGACGACAGTATGGGGTGTGCTCTTGAGAGGCAGTCTGGTCTGACTGGTGTGTAAAACGGCAATGAAATTGCGCGAATGGTTTTTGCATACCAGTCTCTGCCCAACCTTACGTGTATTAAAGGAAAAAGCGTGCACCATTTAGAAGGCACTGCACCGCCTTCGCCCAAGCGCTCAAGTCTGGATGAATGGTTTCTGGGCTCCCACAGTGACTCTAAGGCTAAGCTCTGTCCCAGTGTCATTTTTTCCAGAGGTGCAAGAGGAGCTTAGTAAGTCTTGGAAAGCCCCGTTTTCGGCGCAATCTAAGGCTGGGGGCTCGACCGTTCTCACCTCCCTCGATGGTGGGGAGCTAAGGGCTGTCGAGGTACCCAAGGTGTTATTGTGGTTCATTTTTGCCCGCAGACGGCTGCCACCTGGCGGGACCGACCAAGGCTCCCTTCCAAGGCGTGTTAGTTTTCTTCGGCACTTGTGTCGAGAGCTTATGCTGTTGCGGGTCAAAAAGCAGGTGAAAAAGCAAACCAAGGCAGCCGAAGCCTCCTGCGGAGTCTGCACCACCTCCACCAGAGAAGAAATAATGCAGCCGACCACCGAAGAGATCCAGAAGCAGGAGGGTTGTCAGGCGAACACGAGGGACCCTCCTGAGGCTTCCAAGCAGCTCTCAAGCAGCAAGGAGTTCGCATTCTCAATTATCTCAATGACTGGCTTATCCTAGCTCACTCGTGGGAATTGCTTTGCACTCATAGGGACCTGGTGTTACAACATCTATACTGTCTGGATCTTTGTACTGTCTGGATCTTCGGGTCAACTGGGAAAAGAGCAAGCTCTCCCCTGTGCAGAGCATCTCTTTTCTTGGTGTCAGATGGGACTCGGTGTCAATGACAGCTCATCTCACCAACGAGCGTACTCAGTCAATGTTGACATGTCTAAATTCTATCAGACGCAATACAGCGATCCCGCTCTAACTCTTTCAAAGCCTTCTGGGGCACATGTCATTCTTGTCGACGGTTATTCCCCTTGGGTTGATGCACATGAGACTGCTTTAACATTGGCTGTACCCCCAAGTCCCCAGGTGGACGTGGCATATGGGCACTCATTCTGTCTTTTTGACACTGCGGGGCCGACGCACCCTCAGCCCTTGGAAAAACCTTTCGTTCCTCATGGCAGGTGGGCCAATTAGTAGGGTTTCAAGGTCTGGGGTGCACATCACGGGCGACCTCAATTGTGCGGCCAACACGCTCTCATTACAGGTCACGCCCCGTGGAGAGTGGAGAAATGCTCGCCGAATCCCAGATTTACCTGTTTGCTTCACCGGACAACACTCATTGACCGCTTTGGTTTGCCCTGACCGAGGGTTCCCTTAGCTCATCCGTGGCCACGTCATCTGAGGAAGTATGTCTTTCCCTAGTGAGCCTCATTGCTCAGGTGCTGAGCAAGGTCAGGGAGGAAGAGCATCAGGTTCTCCTGGAAGTAACCCTGTGGCCCAACTGGTCCTGGTACTTGAAGCTTTCATTATTAGCGACTGCCCCTCTTTGGCCGATTCCCCTGAGACAAGACCTGGCACCCAAGGCCGGACCTCTGGAACCTCCATGTCTGGCTTCTGGACAGGACAAAGATGCCCTAGTGGGGCTTCCGCCTGCTATGGCTGAAACCTTCAATCAGGCTAGAGCCCCCTCTACCAGGCGGCTTTATGCATTCAAGTGGTGACTTTTCTCGTCTTGAAATTCCTCTCGTGGAGAGGTTTGGTGTTGTCCTTCCTTCAGGAATGTTTAGAGAAACAACTCTTTGTCTACCCTCAAAGTGTATGTGGCTGCTATCGCAGCCCATCACTTCAATGTAGGGGGTAGATCGTTAGGAGAGCACAAGCTGATTTGTAGGTTCCTGAGAGGTGCAAGGAGGTCAAAACCATCCAGACCGCACCTCATCCCCTCTTGGAACCTCTCAGTGGTCCCTTCGGGCCTCAAGAAAGCTCCCTTGTTGTGTCTGGTACACGCACTTCGCCTTTACCTGGATCACATGTGAAACATAAGATCTCTCAACCAGCTTTTTGTCTGTTTTGGAGGACCCCAGAGGGGGAATGCTGTTTCCAAACAGAGGTTGGCGAACTGGATAGTGGACACCATTACTTTAGCACTGCTTCCAGGAGCTGCCGTGCCCATTTGGAGTGAGGGCTTACTCCACCTCAGGTATTGCCTCCTCTTTGGCAATGGCGCATGGCACCATCCTAACATCCCTATGTAGAGCAACGCCAAACACGTTTGCCTGATTTTACAATCTTCGGGTGGAACCAGTGTCGTCCCGGGTCCTTCAGGGTAACAAAGTTTAGCCCGGTGACTGACTAGGCATCTCGCTTGCTTAGTGCCCTCTCCCCTTCCTAGGTGAGTAGGGTCCTTTACCAACATGCCCTTCTAGTGAATGGGTTGGAAACTTTTCATCATCGCCTTTCTGATATAGACTGAGCAGAGTGGTCTTTATCAATTCAGTATTTTTGTCTGAATATGCCAATACTGTCGTTCATTTCCAGTCATTTTTTCTCCACTTTCCAACATAGACATTGTTCCCCAGCAGTATACCCACTTTTGTGTCTCCTGCACATTGTGAGTTCTCGACACAGTTTTGACATGTTTTCTCACCAACAGGCGAGACCATTGTCTATCTCCATACGGACTCCCAAAGTAGGTGAGATATGGTTTCCGTAGGGCCTCCTTTTGCTATACCCTTTATTTCTGGCACATTCTCAGTATATTTCAGTACCCTGCGGCTAAGTCGATGCTATCTCCTTTAAACCCCCGCTGGTGTTACTAGTGAGAGGTCTGTTCCTCCTCCTCGTATGTAACCACGGTTCCCTGATGGAGGGAACGGGACGTTGTGTCCTTCGTGCCACAACACTGCTCATTCCGCTGGCCTTATCAAGCTCCTCAGACACAAGCGTCTGAATGGTGCACTCTGCATCCTTTTATACACGTAGGTGTGGGTGGAGACTTGAATGCAAATAGCATTAGTGCAATTTCATTGGCGTTTTACACACAAGTCAGACCAGATTGGCTCTCAAAAGGCACACCCCATACTGTCGTCATCGACACAACGTCTCAGTTCCTCCATCAGTGGTTACGTACATAACCGAGACGTTTGTCACACTACAGAAAAACTTTTATTAACTACCAAACCAAATTTAAATGATGGAAAATCACCAAGTAAATAAAATAAGTTATCAAATCTTGGAAAAATAGGCAGCATTCTCTGCTCTCAAGCGGTGGAGGCATGCCTGCTATCTTCACTGAAACCACGCCCACTCACAGGAAAGTTGCCGTCTCTCTCAACTTTCAAATACAGCTACAATCTGAATGGAGGCTTGCAATCGTGTTAGGCGCAGGGCCATGCCCCGTGTCTTAGAAATGGTGAAAAACTGTTTACTGACCTAACTCTGCAATTCAGTACTACATAGTTTACAGTCTTTTGGCGTGTTTAAGCAATACATTTCTAACATTTATAATGTGTTTAGAAACAATTTTTAAGATGGATTTTAAAGGGACTTTAAAGGTAAATATATTGTATGAGGTTGTATAGACAAGAGTTGACAGCACACTGCACTTCTGTTCGGAGACATTGTCCTGATGAGCGTTGAAGTTCCCATTTACTAAATGTCCCTAATGGAATTTCTGACCATTTCTTTGAAGTCAGAACACAAGACCATTTTAGGGCATCAATAAGAAATCGTAATGTCAAAACCCATGGAGAGATTTGTTTGCTTTCTGTCGCAGCCTATATCTCTGTCTGACATTGGGAAGGGCAAATATGTTGCTTAAAAATAATGATGCATAGCAGTTGTGTTATTTTAAAAATTGACAGGGAATACTAAATATGGTTATGAATACCCCTACCACAGATAAAACATGCAAAATATGAAATATTTTTAACAGGTACTATATGCATATCTTTTTAATTTCCTTAAAAGGATATGATTTATGTTTGTTTTATTTTATTAAACATATTTTTATCTATGTTTTTAAGCAATTTCTACAACAGATATATATATATATATATATATATATATATATACACACACACACACACACAGACACACACACACACACACACACACACATCTTAAAGGAAAACACCACCATTTTTCAACGTTTTGTTTTGTGCCACCATACTTACTCCTAAAACTACTCATGTAACAGTCTTTGAAAACATGAAGTGTTTGGTGTCTAAATTCATCCGTGTTTCGATCCTAAGGAATGAATGGGGCTATGCTAAATGCTTCACGACGCGCTGTACAAAGATTAAGTGCACACATTGAATAAAGATAGGTATGTATTCATTCTTCTAAGTTGATGTAACATAGGATTATATTGAAAAACGTGGTGTTTTCCTTTTAATAGCTCTTCTACATTACATTACAACATTATTTACAGTCTAACTATCACAAATTTTTGTATCAAGAACACACAAACCTGTAATGGTGTACTCTCAGCAGACATTGATGTGAAGCCCACAATGTCACTGAAATAAATAGTGACGCTGTCAAAGGCCTCTGCCTGTACAGTCTCTCCTCGCTTCAGCTGATCCGCCACTGAACTGTGAGAAGAATTTGGTTACGATGAGCTGAACCATCAAATTATTTCCAAGCACAAAAGTAGACATGCAACAGCAAAAATGTGTTTAGGCAAACAATGCATGGTTTAAAACAAAATATAATTTCATTTAATAAATCCATTTCTCAAAAAAACTAATGTACATTGAAAATCAAGGTAGGGAATTATTCCAAAGAATCTACATACTGGATATTGTCTCAGAAAGCATTATTTAAACTTACTGTTAACAACAACATAAATCATTCTGAGATCAATAAATACAAAGATCAATAGTGATAATTATTTTCACTAATGAAGGAAAGAGATTTTCTAGCTAGATTATTTCTAGCTTTTATTTGATTAAGTTGTTCTATAATTAGCTACATTAGTTACAATAAGTCAACATTACAAAGCATGGTTCTTACTGTGGAAGGATTTGGTAAAGAAGATTTTCGGCTTTCCGTTTCTCCTCGAGGTAGGCTTGAGTTCTCTCCTCTACCAAATTCTCCAGGTTATTGGCATATTGTTCCATTCTGGACAACAGGTTATTGAGAATACTGGTGCTGCCTTCTCTGCCGAACAAATCAATAAACATACATCAGAGGTGAAACATTAAAACAATGTGAATTTATTTAACAAGCCGAATTGAATAAAAAGTCATTTAATGACTGATTGTTTTCGCATTTGTTAATATTATTAAGAACAGAAAACAGTGCATCTAATCATCTTAGTAATCAGTTTTGAAACCATGTTACAACATATATATTGTAATTTCATAATCATGTACTGTTGGTGTGTGGTTTGCTGAATCATATACTTTTAGTAGTCAGATCTTACGTCTACATCCAGTACACTCATGCAGACCTACATTCACCTTTCTCAATGTTGTAATGTATGAAGATAGATTTTTACAAACTTATTGATGAAGGTTTGTTAAATTATCCCCTGACATTGATTGAAATAGAAAAATTTGCAAGCAAGAAGTACAGTAATAATAAATGTTTGCCCTATCCTTAGGTAATACTGTATATTTGCTGTATAGATGTATATTATAACTTCTCCAGCATCATTTTTGCATCAGATGTATTTGCCTGGTTGTAAACCTGATCCAAACTTGGACCAATCACTAAGTCTACAAATGTCACTAAGATGCATTTATGTAATGAAGTCTGTGCTTTAAGGTCTCTTTTACATCAGGCATTTTAGTAGAACTTCGTCAGCATTTGTAACATGTGACTTAAGTGCCCCTTTGGGGAATTAATCACAAAGCCTTCACTTACATCAGTGCAGGCAGTTTATCATTGAGCTGTCAAGAGCAAAATGGAAGCGAGCGTTACACAACTGCTACATTCAGTAAATCACAAGATATTGTGTTAAAAACTATTAAAAGTAATATTTTAATTTTGAACAAAGATCATTTGTTTTTGTATACTTTTAACATCTCTAAATGCTCTATAAGAACATCTCCTCAAATAAACTTGATCTGGTACTTACTTGTTAAGTTTTGCAATGAAGATCTTAATATAGCTGAAGTCCGGGCGATCTGCGGGGTCTTCAGCCCAACAACCTTCCATTAGGACGGTCAGCTCCTCGCAGTGCCGGCTGTTATCTGTGGTAGGCCTAAAGTATGGTTTCTGACCATTCCGCACCTTCTGGATTATCTCTGTAATGCATCCCCACATACATTAACATGGTTATCATGTACTGTAAAGAGATGAGTGGATAACTGTTGCTTTTGTATGGTTTCTAAATAAGGAGACTTGTTTACGTTTGCATGTAAATATATAATAAATTACTAACAATGTTTATGAGATGGATAAACAGGCCTGCTTTATGCTGTATATGTAAGGGGATTGTAATGATTTAGATGTTTAGGCAGTGTGGCATTAACAAGCAGAGTTTGCATTATGTGTGTTAAAAAAAGGCAGTATAGTGCTATTTTTTCATATAATGTTTTGCAGTTCAGGCTTTTATCAAGACCATAAAAACTGTCTTAAACTTTTACTTGTTGTTTGAGAAAAACATCTTGGACATTAGGTTTGATTCAAGATCCAAATGCCATTGACAGGCCACATAAATTCAATTAACTTAGTGTAAGCATTAAATAGCTGTTTAGTTTATGATGTTAAGTTTGCGCTTTGTTCCAATACAAATTGAAAGCTATAAATAGCACTTTACATTAATTAATGCATTAGCTAAAATGATTTACCAATTAACAATATTTCCGCACTTTTTATTAATCTAAGTTTATGTTAATTTTAGCATTTATTTATACATTTCTAAAATAAAAACTGTAACGTTTAAGTAAGGAATAATTTACGACGGGCCATTGAATTATAAGAAAATAATGCACACCCAAGGTGCAATGTGCCGTTACACCGCGGGTGTGCATTATTTTCAAATAATTCAAAGGACAAAAGGAGTCAATTATTCCTCTTATACCACGGTTACCACAAACATTGCTCAGGTGCCTTTATTTTTAAGACATTTGACAAGTTAGGTATGCACAGTTATCTAAAATTAATGCATACCCACGGAACATTTCTCAGCCAATCAGAATACAGCATTCAACAGACCCGTGGTATAACATTAGTTAATTCACACTGAACTAACATGAACTAATATTAAAGGAACAGTATGTGTGATTGTGGCTAAAACTGGTACTGCAATCACACAACTGGTGGCCAATACACAAAATTACAACATAAACATCAGTTGAGGGCTGCAACTCTACTTTTTAAATGACGATACCCTGGCCGGACCACTGTTGTCAGTGATACAAGTATTTGAAATGAAAATGATTTCTTAATGTCTAGTGACATATCAGGGCCATTTTATGATTAATTGATATACATTTCTTACATACTGTTCCTTTAACAAAGATAAATAAATGCTGAAAAATTCAAGGTACCACAAACATTGTTTTGGTGGTTGTTTTAAAACATTTGATAGGTTATGTGTGTGTTTAACAGAAAAATAATGAACACCAGTGGAACATTTCTCAACCAATCAGAGTAAAACATTCAACAGGCCAGTGGTATAAATTAAAATAAATGTATCCAAATATTTAAAAAAATTACCCTTCGAATAAATTTCAATCATCCTTTAAGGCTTACCTTTGGGACTGAGATCCATGCCTTCAACATAAAATGGGCCATTCCTGAGAGCTATCTCCTGAAGTATGATCCCGAAACTGTACACATCTCCCTTCTGCGTTCCCTGGGGCGGATGCCTATCATATATCAGCAATTCTGGAGCTGTCCACAACTTTTCTGAAAAAATCCAGTTCGATAAGTAGTCAAAAAAGAAATAATCAGCAATTCCATAGCCGTCTGTAGCCAATAATAAATGGAAGAAAATCCGGAAACGAAAAATCACAGGGTGTTCCTACTTGCATACAGCGCATGTGAGTCTTCGTTTTCACTGGATGAACGGAAGCTTGCCAGACCATAATCGGTGATTTTCAAAACGAAGCGGCTATCGACCACGCAATTGGATGATTTCAGATTGCCATGGGAGCCGATGTAACTGTTGTGCAGATAATTCATTCCCTGGCGGCACAAACATTAAACAGAACATTATGTCTTTGTCTTTAGTTTATGGAGCAAATACCAAATGGAGCCAAAAACACTGTTCTCCTGCTGGACATGAGTGGCAAATGTGTGTCTTCAATAGTTAATTTGGGTATTGTACTGTAATTCCTACTGACTAATAATACTTCCCTGCATGCTGAAAGCAATAAGAAAATTGCTAGATTCGGAGAAGCCAACGAGCTGACTTTGTGATTACTTTGGAAGGCACAAAACTAAAATTATGATTAAAAGTGATTGTATTCCCATAAAACAGCTACCTGATATTCTGTCAGGAGCATCAAATCGGGCATCAAGGCGATTTGGTCTGTCCATAATAAATTCACAAGGCCTCGGCGTACTAAATTCCTTTTTTACATATAAACCCTATTATCAAAATATCTGTCAGCGATTTGCCATGTTAAAAGCAAAATGAGGTTCTGTGTATTTGAAAAGCATTTCACTTTGATATACAGGCCGTTGCAGTCCAATTTAGCCAGAAATAGTCCTTTGTGTGTGTCTGGGCACTCAAGAACTTGTGCCATAGAACAGAAGATTGGTTTACATTAATGGAGGGGGAATTTAGAGTGAAATTACTTTCATACATCTTTTCCAAAAACAATGTCATGGTATCTTTGATGCCAGTCCATTTACTCTGACTAATGGGGCTCGTCTAAGAAAAGCAAATAATCAAACCGGCCCTGCTTTATTATTCTGTTTCCCATGTGACTATTTTAACAATAAACCCTCAACCTGTATTTACATGCCTTCATTAGCCATCACAAATTGGTTAATATTAAAGGACTCTATGACCTCAGGTACTCTCTATTTACACATGGTATTAAGATGCATTTTTGATTGTATATACAGTAGGTGTAAACGAGGTGTTAAACATTTTGTGCTCGTCCACTTTTGACCACATTCAGTAGTCGAAAATGCACTGGACCACATTGCTTTAGTAGTGTAGACGCTCATGTGGTCGAATGTGTTCGAACAGGAACAAAAAACCGCCAACTCTCCCCCTACTGACCTAATGTGTAATGTAAAAAAAAAACGTGCTCTTTCATTTTTGTTTCATTCTGTGAGTGTGTTAAAATTGTTATTGTTATTTATTATACTGTATGACCCCTACGCTATTAGGATTAGTCTCGTCCTCGAACCCGAGGAGACTTAAGGGGGTCGCACACCGGACGCTCAGCTCAGCGTCGCGCCGTTGTAAAAAAAATCAAACACATTGTTTTCTATGAGTCTACGCACACCAGCGCCGACAGGTGGCCCCTATCCGCGGCGCCCAGCTACGACTCAGGAAGTTGATCAAATCCCTGTCGCGGCACTCACATAGTTTAACATTAAATAAAATCATATTTGTCCCAAATCATTAACGATTAACATTGGCTGCTAACGTATATTTTGCATTTTGAAGTAGATGTTATCTGACTAATATTGCGCTATTTAATGTGCACTTCCGGTTCCACTATACCGCCGAGTTGTCCTAGACACGACTCGACGCGACGCTTCGCTGAGCTGCGCGTCCGGTGTGCGACCCCCTTAAGACTAACAGACCCAGTTCCTGTTGCTGTGAAGCACTTCAAACCACTGATCTACTGGCCTCCCATCATCGTGATGCCCAGCCGATGTCTGAGCAGCGACCAATGAGTGTCTCCCTTTATTTCTACATTTTTAATTCTTAATAAATCTTAAAAAGTATGTAATTTTCTTTTTTATGGATCAACCAGCAGCAACCAACTGCTTCCTTTAACTTTTATTTTATTTTATTTTATTAAACCTTTCAATACACATACATTTTTATAATATAGTACTTATATACAGTAATATATCCTCTATTAGCTATGTCTGGTTCTCTTTAAAGGTTTTTTTTCTCTTAAGGACTTGTCCCACGGTTTTTCTCCAATGAATGTATTATGGAGGAAGTAAAATGTTAGCTAATAGGAGATTAATTAGGAGAAAAAAATGCCAGTTAAAAATAATTTTCTTCTTAAGTATGTTTTGTGAAACCGGGCCCTGGTGCGTCTTTCTAATCTACTTGTGATCCGATTACCCAAAATGCATATTTATACTAGGGCTTAAGATATTTTTAATATTTTTATTGAATACAAGTAACATGACTAAAGAAATTTGCATAAATAAAATATTAAAATGTATGTAATTGAATGGGGCAGACAGATGGTCCAGAAGCATTTATATAGGGTTACCAGTTTTCATACAAACCTTCACAATGTCATTGATCAGTGAATATCGGAACATCCAGTCCAGGTTGATGCTCTCATTTTCCAGGATGTCCTACAAAATATGAACTGGAATTAACACTGAGAAATCTCTGACTTTGTTTTGCTTGTGTTTACAACCAACAGCCCTAACATTGCAAAAATACAAATAATCGAAGACATAAATAAAATAATAAAATAAATAAATAAATGGTTACTCTGAACATATAGACTTAAAGTATGGAGTGTTGTTTACCTGCAGACTGCCCCTGGGACAATACTCTGAGATAATACAGATGTTTGGTGGATCAATACAGGCACCAATAAACCTTGTCAGGTGGTTGAACTGTACATCTCTCATCTACAAAAGCAACAAGAAGAGGTTAATTTAAACCCAACCCCATATTTGACCAAAACACAGGTTGAAACAACCCTTTATTTTTCAGCACAGCATTACTGAGCTCACTTTGATCATAATGACCTACAGGGCACATAAAGTGACATCAGTGTTGCTTTTCTTTACAGGAAGTCAAAGAAGTCTACACAAGGACTTCTTTTCTTTACAGTGAGTCAAAGATGTCTACCATAACTCACAGACAAGTGGAAAATTCTCTGTATGAGGCCATGTAAACTTTACTTAGCATAACCTTCGACCTACATAACACTTAAGGCACAAGTTATTTGGAAAGAGTAAGACAAGTTTCTACTGGCAATGAATAACCCCACCCCCTACCCATCTGTCTGGACCTTCAATCTGCTCTGCACT
The DNA here is from genome assembly GCF_030506205.2 of Paramisgurnus dabryanus. Classification (NCBI taxonomy): domain Eukaryota; kingdom Metazoa; phylum Chordata; class Actinopteri; order Cypriniformes; family Cobitidae; genus Paramisgurnus; species Paramisgurnus dabryanus. The sequence goes on from NC_133341.1 coordinate 48,471,828, forward strand.
CAAAGCTAATCAGGGCCCCGGGGCCACATCTACAGGGCCTCTGCCAGGCAGCCCCTTACATTTCCAGCAGCCCCTTACATTTCCAATCCAAGCTGGCAAGTTAGCGCTGGCAAAAGTAGCTGGACTTATGTGCATTCCCACAGGATAACACCATCAAAACAAACTTGGGCTTCACATGAAGCTCCTGGATGTCTTGAGCATGTAAGGGGGTTTTCAGGGATGAACCTTAATCACAATGATAAAAAGAGCTGAAAATGAAAGAGCTGAAGTAAAAAGAGCCATGTTTGCAATGCAATACTCCAATAATCTTACAATCTTCTACCATTTAGATTTCTGTAGTATGCGGTGTGTATATTGTCCATAGTTTGATAATTTTCTATATGCATGCAATACCCAGATGACCTAACAATAATGTGTATTGCACCTATAACCACAACGCAATGCACTCAATTTCTTTCTTGACTCATGTGACTGAGGCAGCCAAAAGTTGGCGATCATGTCTCAGTTTTAAGATGATAACAACAATATCATTTTTAAGAACGTTGAAAACCATTTTTTTAAGTTTGTGTTTTCAGAAAAATACAATACAAAATACAAATTTTTTTATTGTTTTGCAATTTTTTTAACGGATGTATTAATACGCATTAGATACAGTGTGCAAAGTGTGTGTTCGTGACGAATTTGTAGGATAACGAATTCGAAAAAATTATAGACTACAGTGTGCAAAAACCAAACAACACATTGGGCCCTATCTTGCACCCAGCGCAATTGACTTTGTCAGTGACGCATGTATCATTCGTATTTTGCACCGGCGCACAGCGGGTTTTTCCCTCCACAGACTCACGTCAGCAAACTAGGGAATGAACTTGCGTTCCCTGGGCGGTTCAGCGCAAAAATGGAGGCGTGTTGCGGCGCAAACCATCCCTGATGCTATTTTGCAGTTTCAAAAAACAATTGCGCCACTGACCAAAAAAAACTAGTCTAAAGTCAGTGGCGCGTTGCGCGTGGTTCATTATGCTATTTTAAGGGCGCATGCTTGACCATAATGTATAGCGTGCACGACGCGCACACACTTTGCTTATCTAATCTACACAGATGCAACAGTTATTTTTGCAAATCATAAATTGTTACAATAAAAAATATTAATGGGGATGCCAGCTGATGAGACAATTGTGGCTATTTCCTCTCACGCCTGTTTAACCTACGCTGATTTGGGCGCGTTTCTCCTATCCCCATACAAAACAACTTCTCTGTCTTTGACTGCGCTTACAAGGACGTGGGTCTCCTCGGCTGTGAACCGCTCCTGGCGTGCGCCTGGTAAATCCGTCATAATAATAGCAACCCGCCATGCAACTTGCGCCCTTGCGTTTAAAGGGAATGTTGGATAGCGTTCTGATTGGTTTATTTGACGTTACGCCCAAACCACACCTATGAATAATGAACCTACTTCAGACCAACCCCTTATTGATTTGCGCCTGGCGCAAGAGTTATTTCTCCCGCCGGGAAAATAGCAACAGCGCCCAAGATCCGCCCACAAAGTCACTTGCGCATTGCGCTTCGCACTTGCGTTTCAGATCGTTAAAATAGGGCCCATTATATTAAAATGCAACATGGCGCTTTCTTTTCTGCAATACATGCAAACATAATCAGTATTCCCTATAAAAAACACCTTGTGAAAATTCAACCACTACCCTCCACACCACCTCTTTGAAAGCCTTGTAATGGCACCCCCCCCCACTCCCTCATAAGAATGTGTGTGTTTATATGTGTGCAGGAAGAGGGGGAGGATGTTTTAAGCACCTTTGGGCTGTCCAGTGGGGTCATAAACGGTGGTCCAAACACACATAACACACATACCTTGCCTTTTTCTCTGAAAGACAGACACTGATAGATGCATGCCCACACATACACAAACACACACATGCAGAACTTGTACCTTATGATTAAATATATTCTCTTACATGTTTTAGTTCAAACAGCACTTGTCTGGTCAACTCAATCCGCTTCTTGTTCACATGTTTGATTGCCACCAGGTTGCCCTGTTGTGAATAGAAACACATGTTACAATGAATCTGATCTGAATAGCAATGTTGACTCAAACACAGACGGCTGTCATGACATGAGAAATCAGTGTAGTTTGGCTCCTTGGAACGGAATATTACAGATTCGTGACCAAATGGAGAAACATTTCATTTCTCAGAGGTTGCTTTTTCAGACTCGTGACCAAATGGAGGAACATGTCATTTTTCAGAGGTTGCTTTTTCAGGAGACAAAGATTTTATTGGTTACATTTCATTTATTCATCTATAAATTGAAGTGGACAGAATAGTTTAGGGCCTGTTTACACCAGGTATTAATATGAGTTTTAGTCGAACTGACCAGGCCTGGTGCCACGAGGGGGCAAAAGGGGGCATTGCCCCCTCAGATCTGAATTGTGCCCCCTCAGTTTATTTTTTTTATTCATTGCAACACTGTAAAAAAATTGCTGTAAGTATGCAACTGGTTGGCAGTAATTTAGGTACTGTAGAAGATAAAGACTGAAAATGTTTCATGTTCATTTAACTTTAAACAAACTGTTGCCAGTAAATAACATAAATGTAAAATCAACAGTAAGTAACTGAAATAAACTAAAAATATAAAGAAAATTCCTTTAGGTTTCGTTATTTTCTATTTATTTTATACGCAGCAGGGCTATGCATCATCGACTAGCTAATGAAAAATAGATGATTAATTACACTAAAAGATGATTGGACAGAAAATGATAAACATGGATGTCTGTTTGGCTGGATAAGAATTTCTATTGGCTGCCTGTAGTGCTGGGTGCATCTAATGTACACTGTTAAATTTTTTTGTAAAATTACAGTATAACTGTCGGCTGTTTGCCAGTAACTTACTGTATATTTCGGTTTTTTATTTACTGGCAACAGTTTGTTTTTGAACATTAATTAACAAGTCTTTATCTTGAATAAAACTAAAATAACAGCCATATGCAAAATCTAAAGGAAAAAACTGAAAAAGGTTGATGAGGATTTCTGATCCCAGAATGCAATGCATGAGGCTGTTATTTTATAGATTTATTCTGTAAAGACAAAGGCTTGTAAATTTTTAATGTTCTATTAACTTTCAACAAACTGTTGCAGGTAAATAACATAAATTTAAATTTACAGTAAGTTACTGGCAAACAGCTGCATAACTACAGCAAATTCTTTACAGCGTAATGCAGCTCAGTCAGGGTCAGTGGTAAGTCATGACTCGTGTTTTTCTCAAAATAAAAATGTAAGTAAAAATATTGTAACCTTGATTCATGGTTACATTTACTATATATAACAAAACAATAATATTTTGTGAGTGATGTTTTGAATGATGTTTTCCCCATTGTGCACAGGCAGGTTAACAGCACACAACCTGTAAAAGTAAAATTAGTATATGAACGGGTTTTAGCCAACTTTTATCCACCCTATTCTCCAAATTATATTAGCTCATATGTTTGAGCTACACTGCTTGTTGATGAAAAAATTCAATGCAAAAACAAGCAGATTACAGTTTATAAGGCATGAGTTAATACATTAAGGGAACATAAATAGCTGAACTTTTCAGACCTATGATAAAGCAATCTTGCAATAAAATTAGGGCTGGAACGACGCGTCGACGTAGTCGATTACGTCGATTACGTAATTACGTCGATTTGCCGGAAATGCGTCGATGCGTCGCATTGTTTACGTTTTCAAATGAAGGCGGCTTCAGCTCCGACCGGATAATACAAGTGTTATACCAAACAGCCAGAACGTGATCAAAAGTGTGGGAATACTTTAAGCAGAGACCAAATAAAACACATACTGTGTAAAACTGAAATGGCATACCACAGCAGCGCAACATCTGTGCATGATCATCTTAAAAGAAAACAACCTGGAGCTCTCCGACCTCAGAATGACGCGACGGCAGCGTAAGTATTTGAATTTTTACAGTAAGTTTTTATACAACAATAGAATCAATGCAGGCATATATGGTGCTTAATACAGCTGTGTTTACATCTTAGTTTAATACGAGTTGCGAGACGCCTGACAGACACGACATTGCATCGCGTCTGGGCAGTATGTTGAAACAGTAAATAAAGAGCGGAACAAGTTTAACTTTTTATATTAAGAAGTTATGAAATAATAAGTTACTGTGTTACACTGAGATAGGCATGTGCCCGCGTGCACTGAAAGCCAGCTGGCAGCGCGGAGTTCCCATAGCTTATTTTTTTGCTATGTGCGCAGATATTATAAAAGCTCGTCTCGTTAGGTATTCCTGACATGCGTTTATTTAAAGTAACAGCAGCGTAAACGCCGTTTATAAAATATTAGAAGATCATGCTAACTAAATTTGTATTTACCCGAGACTTAAGAAAAGTTAAATGTTAAAGTTGATGCTAAATGAGAATGCAGTAACGTTACTACTGATAGTAATAATATTAACAGTAATAATATAATGGTTACATTTTATAATAAGGGTTCATGAATCACAATGAACTTATTTTTACTTCAGTCTGAACTAATGCTGAGTAAATGCATGTACTAATCATAAACGAAGTGAAGAGTCATCATTAAGTACAACATGACATGTTTTTTAGTTAATGTATTATGATTTCATGTGAGTCATTTTGTAGTTAATGATGACTCTTCATTAGTTTATGATTAGCACTAGGGCTGGAACAATAAAGAGCAGGACATGTTTTTATATTAATAAGGAGTTATTATTCAGTTTGATTTATTTTTATTTTACTTCTTTAATATTATTATATTTTATTTGTTTAAGGTGAATAATGCCCCTTTTGCACTGTTTATGTTAGGCTGAATTAATGTTGGACTTGTTTTTATGTGATTTGTTATATTTTCCTTGGCACTGGCACTGTTTGTGTATTTGTTTAATTGAGAAAATGCTTCAATAAAATGTTGGCATTAATAGCAGATGTTACATTTATTATTTGTAAAAAAAATCTTTATTTAGACTATTCGATTAATCGAAAAAATAATCGATAGACTAATCGGTTGAAAAAATAGTCGAAATTTGCAGCTCTAAATAAAATCATCTGGCAATACTTAAGGTTGAGGTGTAAACAGTGAAATAATCGTGTTTTTGACATGCTAAAATGAAACCAAAAATTACGACATTTGATTTGTCCTTGTCTGTGACCACAACGACTGCAAAAATATTTAGCTAGCTCAGCGGACATCTGATGCTTGAGTGTCCTTTTCAGCTTACACATAGACAAAGATGCGTCAGTCACTCCTTAGTTTATGTAATGAACACACAGTACTATAAATCACATTTCTTCACACAAAAGTTTTTAAGATTTCAAGTAGTTTAAAGGAAAAATAGTTTTTCTTGCACTATGTCTTCATAATGTTGCGTTCACACCAGACACGAATGAAGCTTTAAGTGCGAGTGATTTACATGTTAAGTCAGGAGCTTACTCTAGTAGTGATGTGTTTAAGACGTAACAAGCTGAGGCAAAAATACGAAACAACAATGGAGGACAAAATCATTGTTGCTGTATGTGGACACCGGGAGCTCAACAACACATATTCATACTTTTATAGAAACAGGAATAAAAAGGTTCTTGCTTGGATGAAAGTGAGTGAGGAGGTTGGACAATCTGGTAAGTTTTTAAAAATGCTCTTTACTCAGTTTGAGCTATATATATTAACACATACATATTAAGACTCCAAGCTAGCTAAAGCGGGTGTAATGGTGAGTGTAGGCAGGCAGAGGCAGCGGATCCAGATGCAGCATTTATTGATCAACAGGAAACATAAACAAACAGAGAGAGAGCAAAAACCATGGTAAAAGAAACACATGGGTTAACAAGATAACAAGACACACCTGGGAAACAAATTGAACGTAATCGCATCTGAATTTCACATGCGAATGACGCAAAATGTTCAACTCAAAATGTTTAAGCGTCCAGCTACAACAGGCAGATTTATTTGCTTCATTCACGTTTGGTGTGAACACACAGTAAGACATACAAGAATCAGTAAGATTTAAAGTTATTGATGTGTCATATATTTGAATTTAGCACTTCTTCTTTTTAGGACTTCACATTAAACATATTTTATAAAAAAGTTGCTTGTGTTAAGCTAACGAAATGAAGTCATCTGGGATGGCATGAGAGTAAGTACATTTTAACAAAATGTTTAGGTTTGGGTGAAAATATTTCAACCCCAAGTATTTTGGTGTGACAAGTATTTCCAAGCCTTAAAGTTGCTAGCTTAGCAACATGCTAACATCCAATACTATAAGAATGATCTGTAGCTGTGTCCCAATTCAAGGGCTGTGACCTTATAAGCATGGGACCTTAAAGGTGAGCACTCAGTATTTCAAGGTGGCAGCCTCAGAAGTTCGCGAAGAGAACTGAAATGAGACGGTCTAACCTTCGGACGTCCCATTATTGGCATGTGTGTTTGATCTGTGGATTTTCCCAACCAGGTCATGAGTTGCACGTGGTAAGTAAGACTTCTGTCTTATGTTGGAAATAGGTACGTGCATATTATATAAATGACACGAACATGTAGTGAATAATAAGTTATAAGTGTTGTATAGTGTTGCATGACTCGTACTCGCTCCTCCCGCGGTAGTAACTCCTTCTTCTTCATTTTTTCGTACATTTTATCTGACACACCCAGTTCTGTTCATCATTGTCGCTAATAACAAGGTGCATTTCAGTGAATGAGCTATTTTAAATAAGGGTTACTTGTGCAATTCTGTGGATTCCCAGGATTAGTAAGCACAGCTCTAGTTTATAGGATTGAAATACTGAGATTTGTGATCCAATTATCATGGCAAAGCACACATGGCACTGTCAATCGACTGCTGCAATGCCGCATTATGGTCTGGTCTTAAAGCAACACATTGGTAGTGCACCCACTCTCCATTCCTCTAGTGAATTCACATGTGTGTGGGTGTGCAGCAGAGGGGGGGGGGGTGTCAGAAGAACTCAGCCTCACCTTAAAATAGCCTGTTTTTGCAAATAGCTGATATTTTCCATGAGCTGTTATCAAGGAGCCATAACTGGAACCTCTCTGAAAAGCAAGACAGAGTGAATGTTACACTAACATGATCAGTCAAGGCGAAGCAGGTTTCTTGCACCCATCTGATAGATGATATAGAATGGGATTCAAATGTCTGGGACCTTGAATCTAAAAGTACTTCTATTTGGCAATCAGATTTTCATTACAACTTATAGTGTCAGCATTACTATAAAAATACCAAAATTTGCTTTTTAATGACAGCATGTACTCAAGCTGGCATAGAGTCCACAAACTTGTGCCAAGCCTGATGATCCATGTTATCCCAGCATGCTGTGAGAAAGTTCCGGACAGCATCTTTTGTGCTTCAACAAAATCACGGAAATCTGACCTTTTGTACAAAGCAGTTAACAATGTCAATGTCACAAATCTGCTTACATTAGATGAGTGACCTAGAACGTTTTTTTTCCAGCATAAATAAAACATTCCCATATAATAAATGTTTTTCTTATTTTGGCCTCCACAGAACATTTAAACAGACACCAATATTTAAATACAAAACAGATCATTTTTAAAGCCTATTCAAAAGAATTGATTAATTCACAGTGCAATGAACCACTTATTAAAACTTATGTCAAATCATCTATATATATAGTTACTTTAACTACACAAAATAAGTTAAACAATTTCAACTTGTTTTATATGTTATGTCAACGTATCACAAGTCAAAACTTAAAATAGTACGTTGCATTGACCAAGTTGTTTAACTTCATGCTGCAATTTTTTACTGTGTATTTTTCACATTTAAATAAAAGAAATGATTGTCTGTGTACTAAAATAACTTCAATGAACTAATAAGAGAGCAACAGAATGAATCATACATTTTGTCCATTGATGTGGAACGCATAGAAACAGATCCTAAGATGTGTAATACTGTATACTGAAGTGTGGAAAATTCATTGGCCAAAAAAGCCTAATCAAAAATGCTGTACATCTCCATGAGTTTGTGTGTATTTACCCATTTGCTTTATGTTGGAAAGAATAAATGTGTTAATAATTCAAAGCAGAACCTGATATGGGAGCACAGGGTTTAGATTTTTTGTTGGAGGGCAGGCGGCCAGACTGCTTTGAACAATCAGTTAATTTGAGTCAGCTACTTCAAACTCGACCTACCTTCAACAACCCAACTGGACTTTAGTCAAGAATGTGTGAACTGGAAAGATACAGAAACTCTCAAAAAGGTTATATATTTTTATATAACCTCTGAAAATTCCTAGGGGGAGCCTTGGACCAAATTAGACAAAGCTCTTTGCTTATATTTCAATGCCGTTGTGTATCCATACAGTCTCAACACATGGTGAATTCTGCTATGGGAAATCAGTTTAGCTAATGTAGATACCTTTTTGTGGCCGACTAACAGACTAAGCCATCATTGTAATATCCAAGGAATTCCATTTTAACTGGTAAAACAGTGCCAGGTATTACAGCCAAGTTCAAAATGCATTTTTATTATATAAATTAAAAGCAGAAAGATATTTTTGAAACATGAGAAAACCTCTTTTAACACTGTTTATACAAACACAAACTTTTTAAGGTATTACACCTCAAAATTAATGCACGTAACAAATACATTTTAAATCTGGTTTATATGTCGCCAAATGGAAAACGCAGCTTTATCCCAGATATGAGAATTCCAGAGCGGAATGGCTTTTACCTGGGAGAGAGTGAGACGGCTTCCTGCGCGTTTGTGATATTTGTTAGGACTTTCAAACTGCAGTTCCTCCCAGCGTATCCTCCAAAGCATCCCGGCTAACTCCTTTTCCAACTTTAGTTTTCTACAAGACAACAAATCACATTAAAGACACAACATTTTCGTTGGCAACAATAAATGCTAGAGTACTCAATAAAGACTTGATGGGCAGTTGCCAGGACAATGCTACAGTATATGGCTGGTGAGGTGATCTAAGTATTTCTGTAGACTGCTATTTGGTTGCTAGGGAGTTCAGAGTGGTTATTAGGGTGTTTCAGGTGACCACTTTTTAGCCCAGGTTAAAAACTGTATCACTCAAAGTTATGAATTGGGTCCCCTCCCATTTCATTATTCTCTAGACGTCTGTTACAGAAATTTGTACCACCATTTGTCAACAAGCCACACGTTATGAAGTACCATTCTATAAACAGACATAAGCATAAGCACTAGTAATCGTTTTTTGGCAATACCATTTAATTTCGCACAATTAGTTTAAATAGCCCTTACACAAAAGGTTTAAGTGTGAGATTAAACTAAGGTGGAAACAATTTTTGCAGCAGACTGAGTTGAAGTCCGATGGAAAGAGATAAACTGCGAGCCAATCTTAGGGTCACTGATGTTGCGCCCTTTCCAGCATATTATTTTTAACAGCAAGTAAACCAAGCAGTCCAGCCAGCCATGTGGATAAATACGTGAGCAACTTCCAAGCGAATCAACACATCTGGTGGATCTCTCTATGGACCTGCTATTTCTCAACAGTTTCCATTTGCAGTGAAAACTTTTTTACAAATCAGAATCTCTGAACGTCTAAGCGATGTCTGAGAATTATGAAAGAGGGATAATGAGAAGAATCGCAATTAAGCTTCAATGCGCCCAAACTGAAACGAAAAAGAACGAAAAAAACAACCCCCAAACATTCCATTACAATCTAAAAGGTGTAAAACGCTTCCAGATGGCAGAGTGTAAGTAATGCAACGTCTGCATTTCAACAGGGTTTTAACTCGCTCTTACAGCCGCCTGGTTAGCCCCAAAACAAGCACCATTATTTGTTTTTGCAGACCAGAATTTGGAGGCTGATAGGTGGAAAAATCCTCGGTGGGGTTTTTATATTAGAGAGTCAGGTTCAAAAATTTATGCTCAGCTCTTTGCCAAAGGGAAAATCCTGATTTTAAAATGTCTAAATTCCATGAAACATTGACTGAAGAGAACTGCTTGACTTACAGGGGATAGTCGGACCACAGCAATACATCTAAGCTTAAAAACCATATAACAAACCTAAACAAAAAATAGAAAAAGGACCCAAACGGCTCATTTTTATTCTGAAAGCTTGTTAGCACTGCTATGTACTGTAGCATTTGAAGTAGCTGTTACATTTTAACTGACCCAAAGTCTTACCAAAGTGCCGTATTTTGTGTGTATACTGTATATTTTTCCATTAAATAAGGATTAACACAAAATTATAATTCATTTATCATTAGCAGAGAGTCCAAGGTACTCTTGTATGTAATAAAATTAATTTGTGACCATTGCTGTCATGTAAGATTTTCAGTAAAAAACTAAACAAATATATCTCTTATTTCTTTCTTCATGTATTCCTCTATTCCTATCTTTGTTTCATTTTTTTCTATTTTTTACAACATGACAGCTTGATACACCCTGGACACAACATGAAGTACTTTTGTGAAAAGAACATTGTACAGATTTATGATGCCATTTAAAGCAAGTAAATGGTGACAGAACTTTTGGTGGCAAATTTTTGCAAACTACACACTTAAAATGTTTATTTCAGGGCTAATATAGCACTATAGTATTATACTTTAATAAATAGAACGGTAAGAAATAGAATAAACACTGTATGTCAGAGCAACATCTCAAGATGACTATAAGTCATATTAATTGTAAGACTCCACCTTAGCCATTTTGTGTCATTATTTCCATAAATATCATTAATGGTTCCTCTTATTGGCAGTTGATGGGAGTGTTCCTTTTAATTTAAAAACATATAAATGTGATGTAATTGTAATAGTAAATCAGTAATATTACATGTAAAACATTTTACAGTTGCAGGAAAAACTTATTTGTGGATCATGTTTTTAGAATTTTTCTAATTCATTAAATATGGTCTAATCCCCCTTCAAACACAGCTTAAACAAACAACATACCAACAACCATACATTTTCATTTCTTAAACGCACAAAGATTTAGGTCTGTCATACACCCGGCACAATGCACGACGCAAGCACAATTATGATTTTCACGTTTAACGCCACGTTGTTTAAATAGCAAATGCATTTGCCCCCAATTTTGCGCCCATGGACGTTCTGGTCTTGCAAACGAGGTGTTTTCAGGCGCATTGTTGGCGCATTGCTATTTTGAGGCAACTAAAACAGACTACGCCATTGACCAACTATAACCTACGTGCAATATGTTTTTTGTTATTTAATGAGCACATTAGTAATATGTGCCTATAAACAGGACAACAACGCCAGTTTGCTGATCACATGGATGTGCAGCAGCACATAAACATTTTAAAATATGAAAAATCAAAGGATTCAAATGTAAAAGATTATTATTGAGTCTCTTGGACATAAATGAGGACCGATTATAAGAGGTTAAAAGGTGTAAAGAGCAGCTTTACCTGTAGCCTGGTAAGTAATTAAATGTTTTGCTTATAACAAATGCAAATAATGCATATTTTTTTAAATGTTTTTTTTTAAATGTACCCCACAGATTTATTGTATATATGACTTTGTACCTGTGGATATGATGGGATGAGAACCGGTTTTAAATAATGCTTTTCAAAGCACTCACGGTGCTGTCCGAGTGCTGAAAGCTCTCCAAATGTTTGTAAATTCTTTATCTCCTGTTTGTTACAAATAAAGTATTTTTGGAGTACAAACCTTTTCTTGCATATTTGTAAATTATTTTTGAGATAACACAGATCATGTAGGCTATCCATTCATTTACAGCAATTAAAAGCCTGTTCATTTTACTTCCATGACTTTTAAAGGTTTTAATCCCAAAAATAACAGTTTCAATACAAATGAAAACAACGCAATTTTTATATATCAATCTTAAACTGGTGGTCTTCTTCCTCCTCTTAGTTTTTCAGTTTACAAATCCAGCCATCTAAATAGGAAATTGGCATGGGGCAAGGGGATGAGAGCTGAGACTCTCATTGGTTTATTGCACATTACGCCCAAAACACACCCATTACTGCATTTGGTGCACAAACCATTTTTCCCATTGTTAAATTAGCAAAAGTGGCATCGGACATGCCGTTTAGACAGTGCGCTTTAGACAATGCACATAAATATAGGGTCCTTAGTCAAGAGTCTTAAGTATTTAAGGTCTCAGAATACTTAAGGCCGAAGTATGGTTTATTTATTATGCAAATGTGAGGGTCCACTTGCAGTGCACGCATCGCCAGATTCTTAAAACTTGCATACCTAGTACACGTAGGTCGACTGTGTGCGTATATTTGTGTATATGTAAAAACAGACTATACTCTGGGCTTTACAGTAAGTTTAAGAATTGCTGAGTTGTATAAAGCTGGTTAGAGGGTTATAAACAATTCTCTGAAGTAGAGATGCACCAATATATCGGCCAAATATGAGTAACGGACAATAAAAGCAATTTTAAAAACAGACAATAGTCATGAACGATTCGTCCTGTCAATCAAAAGAGAACAGGAAAATGCAATGAAATTGAGCTCTGCATATAGAAAATGTAAAGATACATCACTACTGTAGTTTAATGTTCAATATAAATGGTCATATAAATAAATACAATTCAGAAAATTGAATCTTCATAATTTAGTTAATGCAAGTTAATACAACCACCAAACTACCAGTAAATGGCATTGGTATCGCCAGATATCAGTCTGTATAATTGGTATTGGTGGGAAAATGCATTTTACTCTAAAGCTGTGATGTCCATCAAAGCATTTTAAGAAAAATCATGTATAAATGGAGAAAGGTTGGCAGGTCTTCAAATATGACTGCAAACCCACATAACAGACCACTTAATACATTATAGTGTCAACTTGAAACACAATGTTTTAATGATACTTAGTACATTAAACATCTACGTGTTCTTGATTCTACACCACTGTGAGGATGTCACCGTGGTCCTAAAAATTCAACTGCATGTCTAAAGCTTGCTAAAGAGCGCTGCTCACAAAATATTTTATGGAGAAAAGGCACGTCAAACGAACACAAAATCCTCATCCCAACTGTAAGGTATGGTGAGAAGGCCATCGTAATACTGCACAATGCCAGTCATTGATAAAATTAATTCACAAGTTTTGCAAAAGAATGTAAGGCCATCTGTCCACCAACTGAAGAGCAACAAAAGTTGGTGTGATATAACAGGAACACAAACCAAAGCACAGTAGAACAGAATGGCTACCACAGAAAAACAAACACTTTCTACAGTGTCCTGACCTCACCGTGGCATTACCTTAAACCCTATTCACACAGCACTATTCTCAGAAAATTCCATAAAATTGGCAGAGAGGCTTCTTTGTGAACACAAACACGTCCCGTGTATGTCCTGGGATCGCTCCCGTAAAGAGGACCTAGACGAATGTATCATCGCAACCAGAAGTTATGGTTCAGTTCTTTTACACAGGAATATAAACGTAGATTAACATTTATGCCGAGAAATGTCGTCAAACTGGACTGAAGCAGAGATCAGGGAGCTAAAATCCATCACGTGGTTTCTCGTGAGAGAAACATGGATAATAAGCAAACGTAAGACGCTGTGGAAAAAATATGCCACTTGTCTTTACAGGATACGGTGTGTGTGTGTGTGAATACACGCAAAGATTCCAGAAAATCACTGGCAGTGTGAATAAACCAAAAATCAAACAATCTTGGACAAATCCCGAAAGCATTTTCTGTGTTTCTTCCATAATCTCTGTGAGAAAAATGCTTAAATGAACGATTCAAACCAAATTTTTGAAAATTTCTGAACTGAAATATTATTGTAAATCATAATGATGGCAAGTTACATCTCACCGCTATACACTAAAAACTTGTGGACACTGGTTTCACGTGATTGAATTAAGTTGTCTTAAAATAAAATTTGCATTAATTACCATACATTTCATTTTAAGAAAATTAGATTTTATTATGTTGAACCTGTGTACATAATTGAAGCAGATCCAACAAGTAAAAAAAAAAGATTTTAAGAAAACTTAACCCATTTGCGCCTTATGCTGCATGCCGAAACATTACATCTACGCCGGTTACTTTTATTTCATGTTTCTAAAGTGCTACAGAGGCTTAGATATTAAGTTTTTGGTAGACATTGACAATTCTTAGTATTTTTTCTGAAAACCCTCAGGAGATAAGGGTATTTATCCTAGAATAACATAGGTTTTAGGAGTTTTGGGAGTAAATGGGTTAATTCAATTGTGTGAAACCCTTTTCATTGTCAAATCTGTAATTAAAAAACTGTTTAATGGACGTTAATGTTGCTAAAAGAGGGTCAACCAGTTAAATTAAGGGGGTTCCATATTTTTTTCACCCTGCACTGCATGAAAAAAAAACACATATTGTTATGAGTAATTTAGGTAGACTGTATTTTTGTGAACAACTTTCTAACATGCTGAAATCCAGACACATCCAAAGGGTTCACATATTTTTTTTCAACTGTATTAGAACAGTGAATACATCTATTCAAGAATCAAACAGGCAATTTATTTCAAAGCAGCAGCATAAAAGTTCAATTGCTCTTGCTGAAAAGCTTAATCATAGCAGTATAATTCTGATGAGAATATACATTTGCTACTCAATACTTTTCATTTTTGCGTGTGTGTATGAGTGTGGGTGGGTGGATGTTGTTACACAAAATTTCCATTTTAGGGACACTTTCTGAAACCAAGTTCACATGAGAGAATGACAAGTCCAAGAATAAGTCTACCTATGCTGCAACTGCAATATTTATTCTAGTAGCCATGAGAAGCTAACATCAATATTTGTCTCAAAATGTTGACTATACTGGGCATAAGACCATTTATATAACCCATGAGTCAGCTTTTACGGTTCACTTTTCTACAGGGCGTCGTTCAAAACTATTCAGTAGGATTCTCTCTTACTTTTTGAAAAATGGGAAAACACTAAAATGTCTGTCTGTTTTTCTGCCTGTTATCTACAGCCGCGAGAAAAAAAAAAGAGACCACCAACACCAGTTTTGCCTTCAATCAGCATTTCTACATGTATTAAGACAATTTTTGTCCAGTGTTTGTTGAATTCCAACAAGAGCAAACCTCATGAGCGACATAAAGTCACCCAACAGCAATGTAAAACACTGAATGGATACAAAGACATTAAAGATGTGATAAAAAATCAGGGTTAATCCATCAAATTCATATTTCTAAAATTTTCCAAAAAAACATGTAAAACATTAGCTTTTGGTTCTTGAGAAATGAATTTGATTTTGAATTTGAAGATCGGAAAACACTGTATCATTTTTGTTTTGTTATTTGGACCATGTTTTCCCCATTTAAATTTCAGTAAATAAATGCAAATAAAAACATTATTTTATAAGTAACTCGGCAGAATTGTTGTCAGTAGTTTGCAGAATGCAACAAAAATGATAATTTTACCTAAACACATACTTATAAATAGGAAAATAATCTTGAAGTGGTCTCTTAATATTGTCCGCGGCTGTATATGTTATATGCTATTCAAAACTTGGAGAGATAAATGAGAGACCTAAAATGCAATCTCACATTCATTTTTATTTTTTATTAATATTATTAATAATAGTAGTAAAACCGTAGTAGAAGTAATAATACTAGTATGTCAATTTTAATATTAGAATAATTTGATATTAATAACAGTTTTAACCAATACTACACTGTGAAAAAATTCTGTAGAAATTTTAGTATTACTGGGTATTACTTGCAACTAACTGCCAGTAACTCACTATGGATTTTACATTTATGTTATTTACTGGCAGCTAGTTTGTTCAAAGTTAAATGAACATGAAACATTTTCAGTCTTTACCTTCTACAGTAAATTACTGGCAACCAGCTGCATAATTACAGCAATTTTTTACAGTGATTTTCTAAAGTCCTTTGTCTTACAAATGTTATAAATGAGGCAATGAGGCCAATTGCACAGCCAAAAAAATGTCGAGAATATCTTCTGTCCGTGTGAAATGAGCAGTGAAATACAGTATTTAGACTATTTGCATCTGCGTCTGAAAGAAGTCACATTTTCCCGCTTTCTCAAGAGCAGCTGCCATGCGGTTGCTCTGGCAACAATCGTGTAAATTCCGCTTTGGCACCTATAGAAGCTCTTCCCGTAAAATCCCTGAAGAAACAGCTGCAAGTTCCAGCAAGTTTCAACATGTCTCCTATCTATGAATCCTAAAATAAATTTTGCAGTAAAATTAAAAATTACCTGTAGATGAGAAAACTGGATATTCCAAATATGATAAGGGCCAGTCCAGACCCAACTGCTACTATTCCAAGGACAGGAAGGTGATCTAAAAAAAAACAGTCCAAATTATATAAAACTAAACTGTTAAACAATGTTAATGAACAAGCTTCACCACACAGATTTAACAGATTTTATTTTATCTAAATACAGGTTTTTTAACACACTTGAAATAGATAACCCTGTGTTATTCTAAACCCCAGGTTAAAGAAATCATGGGTTATCTGTTTCATGTTTCACACTGTTCATACTTAACCAGAGGTTTAGAGATAGCCCTGGGTATTCATAATCTGACGTTTCACACTGTGCATTCCTAAACCCTAGGTCAGGTGTCTCCAAACTTGCTCCTGGTGAGCTACCATCCTGCACACTTCAGTTCCAACCCAGCTCCAACACACCTGTCTGTTATTATCAAAGACCTTGATTAGCTGCTTCAGCTGTGTTTAATTGGGGTCATAACATTCTAACCCTGCTTTGTTTCACATTGCATGCATTTGGCACAGAAATGCGGGGTTCTGAGCAGGGTTTCATGTAGGTTAATTTCAGGAATAAATTTCTAAATTACAACTGTGAAACGATCCTTAAAAGCGGGGTTTAGAACGAAAATAGGTTGCAGTGTGAAAAGATCTTTTGAGGTACTAACTCTTTCACCGCCATTGACGAGATATCTCGTCAATTGAGAGAAAACGCTTCCCCGCCAATGACGAGATTTTCCGTCTTTCCGCAATACCGCTATTATCCACCAGGCTCAAAATGTGGTGTTTTTGCAGAAACCTACCCATATTCAAAAGCTGATTACAAAAGAACCACTGAAGGTAGGATGAAACTTTTTTTTTTTTGAAAGCAGAGGGTCTGTTCTTTCATTTGGTATATTGTATGTTTATATATTTCAAGAAGAACATTTTCTGGAAGGCATTAAACTTTGGTGAAAATCATGAAAAACGCTAGCGCTGGCTGGCAACTTTTTTAGAAAACGCTGGCGGTGAAAGAGCTAATAAGCTCTTTATGGTACCAATGTGTAAGTTAATAATTTGAACTCTTTAGTTTTCTCTGACAGTATACTATGAATGATTTGCCGTTAATAGCACTGTTAATTTGCATGCCATTTAGTACCATTCAGATTCACTTAAGAAATGATGCAGAGTGCGCTGAACCCAATTTGAATGTCACAATTCTTGATTTTTTTTGGCCCGTTATAAAATTGAATGGAAGTGCATCGTATAGACTCACTGCTGTAATCCAGGCATGTGAATGAGTTCTGTCATGCACATAAAAAGGGGGCGTGTCGATGACTAAATATTCAAGACACAATGCTTTTTTAGATCAACAGGATCAATACCGCCGATAATGGAAAAATGTCAGATCCAATTATTACGTTTAATATGACAGATCATACAGATCCAAGGTTTAGATTTTAGGCTTAGATATTTCCCAATCTGGATCTCACTAGATCTCTCTTTAGCCAGGAAATGTGGAAAAGTTCAACTCTGTTGTGAGATATCACTTCACTCAGCCACGAGCCAGATACAGAGATAGCAGGAAAGAGATGAAGTGATAGAATAAAATGAGCAGATATAAAACTTTTATTGGCATGCTCAATGCTCAGCCTGACAATGATTTAACATCTGTTATTATATTAAGAAAAAATCAGTAGAAAATGCTGCTTCACAACCAAGCTTGGATAAAAGCAGTTTAAAAGAGACAAGACAGACAATATCATATTTCTTTAAAGTTAAACTTTAGCATCTGGTATTTCAGGGTAATTATCGCATACTATAACTAAATATCAGGTGGTCAGTAAAAAACACTGAAATCCCTCACACAAATCGGGCACAACTGTAGGGTAAATTTCCTCTGTAAAGATTAAATCTAATCAATATTATTGGAATAAATTGTTTAAAGATGATGCTAGGGGGCTCAATGATTTATTGATACCTGATACAACATGTTTAATACAAGCTCACCTGTTGCAGACTACATCATTTTACAAATACAACAGGTACTACAAGTAATATGCAACTTTTTTATTTTTTTTACATGATATAATCACCAATTTCCGTGTTTTTTGGTGATCGTATAACTAATTCCTGTTTTCGTGTGATTATCACGTATTGGTTACTCAACTGTTTTGTCCTATTTTCTTACCATTGTCGCTTCGGTTTAGGGTTAGATTTACATAAAATGACATCCCTACCCAACTCTAACTCTAACACGACATTTAAAAATAAATCAGAATTTTTTTTATAAAACAATATTTAAAGTGACATTCTAATGCAAGCAACAAATCTAACCCTAAACCGAAGTGACAATGGTTTAAAAATAGGAAAAAACAGTTGAATAACCAATATGTGATAATCACATGAAAACAGGAATTCGTTATACGATCATGAAAAACACGGAAATTTGTGATATATCACGAAAAAAGAATAAAAAAATTACAAGACTATAATACGAAACCTTGTGAGACTGGGTAGCAAAAACATGTGGCGCATTCCTTGCTTTCAGGCGGACAGTTGTAAGGTTTAAAGGGAGGAGGAGGTTAACGGTATTTTATGCACACTGCCTTATTAACACAGTTTAAAGAGTAGGATTCCTCATGCTAAACATAGGCAAAGTGTCAAAAAAACTGAGTGACAGAGTGTTTCTGTGCCAAATGCACTTTGCCAGGGTTTGTAAAAGTTTCTGAAAGTTTTTTCAACATGAGTACATCTTATGTACCATGGGTAGACGTTGCGTATTATATTTCTTTTATGGGCACTTCCCCCAGAAAAGCACGCCCACACGTCAATCAGCGTGAGAGCAGAACTCAGGGACGCTAGAAGTCACAGGCATCACTTCAAGTGACAGCTTTGTCTTAGGTCAAGTCTTAACAAAGGCACAAAAGAAGTGTTTTTAGATGTATGGAGAAGAAAGCCTTATTCAGCTTTCCAAGTTAGCCAGCCTTATGGAAACAATGGATATAGTTTGTTTATCTGGAGTAGCAATGGTCTTTTGCGATTTATTTGTTTAATGCTGGATTTCGTTAAAAAAAGTCCCAACCGGGTCATGAGTTGCAGGCGGTAAGTAAGACTTCTTTGTTATGATCGAAATCGGCACGTAAATGCATATAAGGCATATAATGTAAACGACACAAACATGTAGTGAATCATAAGTTATCCATAGATAGTGGGTTTGTGTGTGTAGCTAGCTCCTGACTCGCTCCTCCAGCGGCATGACCCGCTTCTCTAGACCTAATCTGTCTTTTATAAATTTGATAAAACTAAAAATTCTTCTGAAATATGAAGGATGTAATACTATTCTATAGGTACTCAAGATTAAAGAAAATAGCCTCATTTCCCAGCTTTCCTAGAGTTAAACATTTGAGTTTTACCGTTTCGGTATGCATTCAGCATAATCCATTCAATACGATTAGACCATTAGCATCGCGCTCAAAAATGACCAAGGAGTATCGATATTTTCTCTATTGTAAAACTTGACTCTTCTGTGGTTACATTGTGTACTAAGAACGATGGAAAATTAAAAGTTGCGATTTTCTAGGCCGACTTTGCTGCCATACCATGGCTGCAGCCGGCACAATGATATTACACAGTGCCCTAAAATAGTCCCCAGTTATTGAAAGTTACCAAGGGGACTATTTTCGGGCACTGTGTAATATTTCTGCTCATTTTTAAGCACGATGCTAATGGTATAATCAGATTCAATGGATTATGCTAAGCTATGCTAAAAGTGGTACCGACAAACCCGGAGATCAGCTGACGGGATTCCAAAACGGTAATACTTAACTCTAGTGGAGCTGGAAAAGTAGCCTATTTTCATAAAAAGTGGAGCGTCCCTTTAACATGAGAAAAGCAGAAACAGTAAGTGTTATGGATGCTTTAACCATTGTGTTGTGAAATGTTGTTACCTTCCTTGCATGGTACAAATGTACATGGTGGGTTGTCCAGAGGTGGAGAACCCTTTGGCCACTGAATCCTCTCTGTCGGTGACCACAAGATTTCTTTACTGGTCCCATTATAGTGACCAACAATCTGTATAACAGGAAATATGCATAACCACATTAGATGTATCTAACATAAAGCATTTTCCTGCAAAATTCAGTTAATGTCTGCCAATAAGCTATAGAGACATTTTTATTGTAGTTAATGGTCTTTTATAAAAAATACAATCAGTGATTTCAAAATTTGTGGATTTAACTCTCTAATAGGGTAACTATGGCAACAACTATATGCTATAAATAAAGCTTTCCGTAAACAGTTTGACAACTATTATTTTCTTTCTCTTTTATGGCAAACAAACCTCTATAAATGTAACAAGGCTCCCTGTAGAGTTATGAATGAACAAGACAAACAGAAAAATTAACAAAATGCTTATTAACATAATGGACATATGGTTTCAATTAAGACAAACAGGATTTGATTTTCATGCAACATTATTTTGGTGTGTCAAGCTATCCAACCAAGGCCACAGACAATAATTGTAAAGAGAATGTGGCACTTGGTCTAAATTAGACTGTTGGTCTACAAACGTTTGACTCTAGCATTGCCATTTATTGTCACTATATCCAATAACAAGATTTTAAAGAAATAAACCTTGATACCCTGTTTCCCATTGTTTGTGCTTTAAACACATAATGTATGACGAGGTAATGGCACTTTACTTACTGCATATTGTCCAGTATTCAGGTTAGTCATTGCCCAAAGACTAAAGTCTGTGTATCTGGCATTGTTCCGGTCTGTGCTAACAAGGCCAGTCACCCCTGAGATAAAACAACATCAGCACAGAGATCAAACAAACACATTTGCTTTCAAAGCTCACATGGCTCCTTTTTGTAGCCAGAAACAGAAAATTAGCTCTTTAATGGGACATTTGTTAAATTACTCGGTCAAGTTTCAACTTTGTCTCCAATGTTTCTTGTCAACTGAGAAAATGAAGTCATATACATCTGGGATGGAATGAGCGTGAATACTTTTCGTATTTTAGTGAACTGTTCCTCTACATCCAATGAGGTGCTTATATTAACAGGATATACAACAAGCTCCCCATTTCTCCTCTGTGAACCCAGCAGGCAATGTTCTGCCCGGTTTCTGTGTGTGTTTGGCACACTGTGTGTAGTCTTCCCGTGGGAGAAAGCTCAGCAGATGGGCTGTGTATTAGAAACAGATTTTCCATCCACAAGCTGGCTGGGACATGCTCTCGATCAAGAGCTCTGACCTCTACACTCCCTGCGAGTGAGGCGCGAGTTTACTAACATCAACCTCACAAGAGCTCTTACAAGCTCACTTTTCAAAGAATCTGTGAAGAGCTGCCAAAACTCATCTTGACACTGTTGCTAAACACTGAATACTCGCCATCACTTTTTTCAGTCAGTGAAGGCTTCAAATGTAATCTACGATCACTCTATTAATATCAACGTCAATATCACAAAGATGTAAATTGCAGCAGTAATTGCATTAATTACAAATGCATTAAACGCACCCCAGATCCTGCGGTTTTGCATTCTTGCGGTGATGTTGAGTCCATCGTTCTGTGAGACGCCGTCTGCTAACGCTTCACTGAGGGCTTGTGCATATAGCAGAAAACCGTCATGGAAACAGCCAGCGATGAAATCCATCTGAGGAAAAGCAAAAGAGATTTAATACAGTGTGTATACAGTGTATTCTTAAGGTATGTGATATTCTGTATAAAAAAATAAGGGACAGGAGGTTAAGATTTGCCAGTTTTAAAGGAAAACACCACAGTTTTTCAATATTTTACTATGTTCTTACCTCAACTTAGACAAATTAATATACATACATAATACATACCTATTTGCTAACACATTCACGACACGCTGTACAAAGATTAAGTGCTGAGTTGAGATAAGAACATAGTAAAATATTGAAAAACTATGGTGTGGTCCTTTAACTTGTGTATATTTTAACATGATTATTTCTCATGCAGAACAAAAAGTAAGATGTTTAAGAATGCCTGAGCAAGATAGATTTAAGCTCCATTTAGTTCCATTGTATGTACAAAAGTAGATCATTCATTTTTATAGCAAAATAACAAAAAATAATAGTTGTGCATGACATTGTAGAAATACAAATACAAATTTTGACAATAGTAATGACAAAATTTGGGGGTAAAATACACCTTTACATACAATTGAAGAGCTCAGATGCAAAACCCTCTAACTGCGTCTGACATGTTTTCTTGTAAATTAGCATTTTTTTATCAGACTCTTAATGTCAGATTCTGCCAACAAACCGGTATTTCTGAATGTCCTGAGGCCGGGAATAAGCGGATTTAAGGGAAATGTATTTGATGAACGTATGCTGAGAGCATTTGAGTTAATATCATTAACATTAAGGTGGTGTTTAGAGGCTTTTCCATCTGAGCTCCTCAATTATTACATCGAAAATATTTGCGTCTAAAAAATAGGTCAGAGCGTCTAAACCCAAAAGTCATTTGTTAGTCTCATTGTAGCGAAGTAACTAGCAGTTCAGGTCATGCAAAAGGACAGATCCCATTTCAATATCCGTCACAAACTCGGTTGCTCTGATTGGTTGTAGGTCTATCCAATTTAGTGCAGAGGCATTCTGAATTGAGTATGACAACGTCAAGCTACTAAAACACATCACTTACGGTCGGCATATCGCATGCGGTGTAGTCGCACAAGATTTTTTTTAACGGATCCAACGCTCAAAATGGATCCGAAAATTACGCTCCGCAGCCCTTTTGTGACTCTCCATAGGAAATGAATGACTTTCGGTTTATTGGCCGACATTTGTCGTGTGCAGTGGAAAGGCGGCTTTATGTGAACATTACCAGATTAATTCATATTTATACTGAATATATGAAAAACATGTTGATTATGAATGATTGCAGATTTTCATGTTTGCATGTTTCCTGTGCAGAGAAATATAGAAAAAATCTGTTTGCAATGTAAGTGAAATGAAGGTCTCTGGGATAAACCTTTGTCCAGTTTTTTTATGAACATATGTGCATGTGACCATGGACCACAAAATCTTAAGTAGCCCAGGTATATTTGTAGCAAAAGCTAAAAATACATTGTATGGATCAAAATTATTAAAACATTTTATACCAAAATTTATTAGGATATTATTCAAAGATCATGTTTCATAAAGATTGGAAATTCTTAAATTTCCTAGCATAAATATATCAAAACATATTAACCAAATAAAACAAAACATATTAAATATATCCAAATGATAAGGCCTCGAGACATGAAACTTGGCCGAATGGTAGGTCTCAATTTGGGGAAAGGTTGATAAATGAATCATTTTAAAGATACATCCCTACTTGCGTGACGCTACTCTACTCTGATTGGTCACAGTTGCACATTACTCTGTGTTTACAGTGTAAAGGGAGTTTAAGCTTGGAAGTAAACACCCAAACAATAATCTTACATGCATTAGCCGAACAGACACAGAATACCCCCTGCTGAAAAACAGCATGGACCAGCATAATTACCATGCTAGTCCATGTTGGTTTGGCATACTGTACCAGCACCAACATTCCATACTGGTCATAGCAGCAAGACCAGCATATGTTGTGTTTTGGTGCTGGTATGCTGGTGACCACCAGCTTAACCAGCAACAAACCAGCATGGACTAGCATGGTAATTATGCTGGTCTATGCTGTTTTTATCAGCAGGGGGTATTCTGTGTCGGTTCGGCTAATGCATGTAAGATTATTGTTTGGGTGTTTACTTCCAAGCTTAAACTCCCTTTACACTGTAAACACAGAGTAATGTGCAACTGTGACCAATCAGAGTAGAGTAGCGTCACGCAAGTAGGGATGTATCTTTAAAATGATTCATTTAAGAGTCAATTAGTAAAAATCAAACGCATACTATACAAAAACGAAAGTGTTCTTTGACTTTCACAAAAGCAAATTTGAACCTTTCAAATAGCTAAGTATGTGCACTTAGAGAACTTTTCCTTCCAATTAGCTGTTAAACAATGTTTCTGGATCATTAAGTTAGTTAATTGCATCTAAGAACAGGTTCAGTCTGAGCAACAGGATTATCTAAATGAAAAAGCAATGAAAAATATTTGCCTTAAAAAAATTCATGCATTGCCAAGATTTTAGAGAAAAATGACTTCAACCTTGTCTGTCTGTCACTCAAAGTTATTGTATGGAAGTGTCTTTAGAAGTGTCAGAATAAAGCAAACAGGTGTCATGTATTACTTTGTGATCCTTTCATGGTGTTCCGAAATGACATGAAGGTTGGTAACCATTGATTCTAATTGTTGGTTGGACTATCCCATTAATTTTAATGACGGATGCATGAGTTAATTGGCACATGATTCAGGGTTACAGAAGTGCTTTCCTACTTTTGTCCGACATACAGCCGATTCAGAAAATGAGGCTGACATTAGGAAGCCAAACTTTCGATTGCAGCGCTTTTAAGTGTCACATCTGATCTTCTGGCCGAAGCAAACGCACTTTAGTTGCCTCACAGTCTGCAATGTTGAATGGTGTGTTCAGTGTTTTCAAGACAGAGATACAGTGCCAAAAGTGAACTATGCTATGCTGGACAAATGTTTTGATTAAATTTGATGTGGCAGATGGCCGTGCTTTTATGCCAACAAAACTGATCTTGTAATCTCACCATTGAGGGTTCCAATTTTAGATTAAAGTCCTGTGTTGCTCTCTTGTGGAGATCTTTTCGAAAATCTGCATACTCCGAGCTGTCTGGCTCCCGGTATGTTACAATGAACACAGACTATAGAAAAAAAGAAAAACAGATTCAGTGATCTGGCCTGTAGGCAAATTTTTTTTTGTTTGGCAGGTGTGCATACATTTATTTTTCATTTCATTATAATAACAGCACCGTAGTATTATACACTAGTCAACATTTGAAGTGAATCAAAAAAGTTCATCAAAGTTGTCAGACAAGAACGAGTATTTGGGTATTGGTATTAAGTTTTATGAAAATTTTATCAAATGTTGACTAGTACAGATACTACTAGAAGTTACAGTAAAAAGATCTATTGATAGATTTATTTCTCCCTAATATAAACCTTTAAAATCTTTTGTATTCTTTATGTAGGGAAATTTAGTTTTTAAAAACTGTTATTCCAGATCTGGCATTTAAAGCATATCTTTTGGTTACCTTTAAAGCACCTTTAAAATGAATTTAAATGCCACACTTAGACATTCAGTAAATGAATTTACATAAACAAACATTATACACATTAAAATATTGTTGTTAATAACCCCTGTACAGTTATGAAAGCCAAAAGAATCCCATGTAAACATATATGTAATATTTGAATTATATATGTAGGCAAATTCAGTGATCCTTTAGTAAAAAGTAACTTTTTTCACTCTGTTCATTTAAAGTGTTTTTAAACTTTAATGTTAATTTATTGAGATTAAACCCGTAGACTGTGCAACATTACTGAGGCCTCACTCAAAGACTTTTTAAAGCAAGAAAATGCTTTATAGAAAATGTCTAAATATTCTATCCAAGAACCCGTTATAACATTAGGACGTTATGTAATACATATTTAACTGCCAAAAGGGAAAGCTCCAAGGTAATGCTTAAAAGGCCTTCTCTTAACATTAAAGTAATTTGACTTAATGATCTGTCAATACAAATATTTTAAAGAGTGAATTTAAACAGTTTGAAATTACTGGGTACTTTTGTTGGTCCAAAGAAATGAAGGGGGTTTTTAATGGCTTATACGTTGATGTTAAGTACACAGTTGATGTTACCTATTGACATCCATAGTATATTTGTGTGTATCCTACTATCCTAAGTACCGTCAATTGTGTGGTTACCATCATCATATCTTCTTTGAGGGTGACTAAATGATGACAGAATATTCATTTTTGGGTGAACTATCCCTTTAAGCACCAATAATACAGATTAACATATTATTTTTCAATACATTATGATACAGACACAATGAAATCATAAATTCACTGTCACTGTGATGGTACCCTTCAAAGAGTTCCTTATATTTACCATTTTAAGTACAGATAATACATTTGATACCAGTATGTACATTTGAGGTACTAATATGCACATTTTAAGTACAACAGCGTACTTTTTAAAAGGGTACCACCCCAGTGACAGCTTCTCTACCTTAATTTTTGAGAGCGTTCTTGGCAGTTTGACAGTAAACTTTTGGAAATGTTAAATAACTTATTAAAAAATTTAACTTAGGCATTAGAATCATCAAATGAATCCTGTTCTGCCCTGTTTCTTAAATTCAGTCTTAAAAGAAAGTACTACAAAAATGCTAATTTGAATAAATGGTAGCCTAATGGACTATTCTAAATCAGTGCAACCAGGAAGGCTTTTAGTTTAATGAATATTATTTTTAGCTGAATATGAATACTAGTATTAGTTTAATTAATAAAAGCTGTCAAAACAAGCTTGCTAGAACCCTCAAATAAAAATTCAGCATGTAGACGTACATTCACATAAACCACAATAGTTAAAAACAACAAAAGGCAGCAGACAATTCAAGCTGTTTAAAAGTAAATTCTGAACTGATCCCTCAACAGCAACAAATTCCAATAGAACCCATCTGCTGATGTTGGTGATTTAAAGATGAAGTATTTATGGGTAATAAAACTGATACCTGAAATAACTTTATGGGGTCATTCCACTGCATCTCTGAGCTCTGCCAGGGCACTAGAACATCACCACTTAGACTCTCAGCAAACACGTCGAGGTAAAAGATGGCGTAGTCCTCTGGGTTATTTACCTCATCCTCAAAGAGCTTCATTATATGGAAGAACGTCTGTAGTGGGCCGCATATATACACGACTGGGAAAAAACAAGAAGAGATACATGGAACCTGTTAAGTGACAGAAAGCACTAAAGGTTTATTGAACATCCAGATTTTTTTATGTGATTTTGGCACAAATGGGTTAATATTGAAATGTTTTATTGGTAATTCCATTATAACCAGGGTTTACATGTTTACATGTGAGTTGACATTTTCTCTGAAACTTTTTTTGTACAGATGTGTAAATTTACTGAGGTGCTTTCTTGGGAGGACTGCAGAAGTCTCTACACTGTCAGAAAAATGGTCCCTAGGTGTCACTGGGGCAGTACTTTTTCAAAAAGTACACTCTTGCACCTACAGAGTTCATATTAGAACCTCAAAGGAACATACTTGTATACATATACCTATTTGGTACTGTATATATTAGGACCTCTAAGGGTGTTTTCACGTATACACTGTTTAGGTCGGCCCAAATGACGTGTCGCTCCGAGTACGGTGCGTTTGGGTCAGTGTGAACACAACAGCCGCACTCGGGTGCGCACTAAACGACCGCTCCGAGACCGCTCTAAACAGGTGGTCTCGGAGCGGCTGTTGCCGAACTCTGGGGCGACCCACCTGTGGTGTGAACACTGCTGGACCTCGGGCCGAACCAAATACAGGAAGTTCTCCACATGTTTGAGCAACTGGGCTTTCGTTGTGACGTGAGCCTGGTGTTATATTGTGGGTTAACAACAAACAAGCCAATCCTGGTCCGTTGCATAGAGATTCGCTGTCTCCTTTACGTTTGAGCTGATGATTTTATAAATGCATAGCTGTCCTCCACACACAAATAGTGACATTACGGGCTTTTAGCAAACGGCTCCGTGAGAAAGGCTTTAATAGAACAGCTACGCAATTTCGCGTTAAAGCAAAGAAACTTCACAAAGACGTGCATCGTTTATCTCCACATCTTGATAGCTGCGCTCTCTCTGTCAAGCTGGTTGTGATGGAAACGTGGGGGTGGTCATGAGACGGTAAGAGCTGTCAGAGACCAATGACATCGCTGACCGTTGTCACATTATGTACGGTGCGGCATTTCGAGTAAAGTAAAAAATATATATATGTGAACACGGACCGCACTAACTGAAAAATGATACAATGTATTTTGGTGCGATCCGAGGCCGCACCACGGTGCGCACCAATATATGTGAAAACAACCTTAATTTAAAGGGATAGTTCACCCAAAAATGAAAATTTTGTCATCATTTACTTACCCTTGAGTTGTTTTAAACCTACACTCACCTAAAGGATTATTAGGAACACCTGTTCAATTTCTCATTAATGCAATTATCTAATCAACCAATCACATGGCAGTTTCTTCAATGCATTTAGGGGTGTTCCTGGTCAAGACAATCTCCTGAACTCCAAACTGAATGTCAGAATGGCAAAGAAAGGTGATTTAAGCAATTCTGAGCGTGGCATGGTTGTTGGTGCCAGACAGGCCGGTCTGAGTATTTCACAATCTGCTCAGTTACTGGGATTTTCACGCACAACCATTTCTAGGGTTTACAAAGAATGGTGTGAAAAGGGAAAAACATCCAGTATGCAGAAGTCCTATGGGCAAAAATGGCTGGTTGATGCTAGAGGTCAGAGGAGAACGGGCCAACTGATTCAAGCTGATAGAACTTGATACAACCGAGGTATGCAGCAAAGCATTTGTGAAGCTACAACACGCACAACCTTGAGGCGGATGGGCTACAACACCAGAAGATCCCACCGGTTACCACTCATCTCCACTACAAATAAGAAAAAGAGGCTACAATTTGCGCAAGCCCAACAAAATTGGCCAGTTGAAGACTGGAAAAATGTTGCCTGGTCTAATGAGTCTCGATTTCTGTTGAGACATTCAGATGGAAAAATCAGAATTTGGTGTAAACAGATTGAGAACATGGATCCATCATGCCTTGTTACCACTGTACAGGCTGGTGGTGTTATGGTGTGGGGGATGTTTTCTTGGCACACTTTAGGCCCCTTAGTGCCAATTGGGTATCGTTTAAATGCCACAGCCTACCTGAGCATTGTTTCTGACCATGTCCATCCCTTTATGACCACCATGTACCCATCCTCTGATGGCTACTTCCAGCAGGATAATGCACCATGTCACAAAGCTCGAATCATTTCAAATTGGTTTCTTGAACATGACAATGAGTTCTCTGTACTAAAATGGCCCCCACAGTCACCAGATCTCAACCCAATAGAGCATCTTTGGGATGTGGTGGAACGGGAGCTTCGTGCCCTGGATGTTCATCCCACAAATCTCCATCAACTGCAAGCTGCTATCCTATCAAAATGGGCCAACATTTCTAAAGAATGCTTTCAGCACCTTGTTGAATTAATGCCACATAGAATTAAGGCAGTTCTGAAGGCGAAAGGGGGTCAAACACAGTATTAGTATGGTGTTCCTAATAATCCTTTAGGTGAGCGTATATAATTTCTTTGTTCTGAGGAACATAAAGAAAGATATTTTGAGGAATCTTTGTAACCAAACCGTTCATTAGCCCCATTCACACTTCTGTATTGTTTTTCTTGTAGGAAGTAAATGGGGCTCATGATCTGTTTGTTTACAAACATTCCTCAAAATATCTTCCTTTTAATTTTTGGGTGAATCATCCCTAAGGGTACTGCCACATTGACAGTACAATTTTTTTCTGACAGTGTATCTGCTCTCCATTTATCCTTATTAAGAAACAATCAATGAAGTTGAGAAATCTCATTTGTGATATTTTCTATGCGAACACTCTTCAGCAAGCCTCGGGATTTGGGGTATCATTCATAAACGCAGCACAAACGGTGCAGGACAAGTTTCATGTTGAAATATAATACTTGGGGTTTAGTACTTATATAATAGTAGTGATGCTTGCCTTAGCAAACACCACTAATAATAACTGCTAGATGTTCACATGATTTGTGGGCTGTACCTGACTCTTAAAGAGAACGGACTGAGGCACAGTAAACTGCTCTCTTCCTCTCTGCATAGCACCGTATTGATGCACGTGCCAAAGCATCTGCGTCTCTGTGTGTTAGTGTGTTTTCCCTTGTGTCTACTTTATGGGCATTATTTCCATTTGCAGTGTCTCTCAGCAGTGCTGCCCGCCAGATCAGGGGCCTGGGCTCGCAGTCAGCAGACATTTCTTTAAGTGTTAGACCAAGCCTCTCAGGCTCCTCCAGCCTGCAGACAAACTTAAGCCAAGCCGTCCTGCCGTCTCCTGGACGAACTCCAAAGAAAATATACAACAAGGCAAGGAAAATGTTCAGTGGTGTTATAGAATTTATAAGGATCTGCCTGAGTCTGGCTTATACAAAGTGCATGAAAACTGCCTGAGAACATTTGGTTAAACAAGAGTCCACTGTGCACGCGGATGCTTCGAAACAGACTCGCGGTTTGCGTGACTTGTGTGACTGCATTTTGTTGCTGCCAAATTAATTGTTCGTTTGCAAGTTGTTGTTTTTTTTCTAAACTGGTGGCAAATAACGTTCAACTCATTTTATGAAAATTTGTCTACTGATATTAATCTGAAAGAAAAACATCTGAATATGCTATGGTATAAGTAATATACTTCCTTTAATTGCAATATTTTCAGGTGTGAAACAAATAGTCTGTGCTATTCTGTGGGAGATGTGTATTTTTTTCGCAGGGCCTTACATCTGTTTAGAGCTCAACCAAGCGCTTGAGCGTGATAATGGTGTCTTCATACACGAACACACACACACACACACACACACACACACAAACAAGGAAACACAGCATGGCACCGTTTCCTATTCAGCTATTAGGCATTTGGTTTTAATCTGCTTCCATTCATCTGAAAGGAAAAAGATGCAAGCTTGAACAATGTTACAATTACAAGCCCATGAATTCCAAATCCTACATTTTTGCTTAGTACATTAAGTACACTTCATTCATTCCAAGTCAGATTGCTATTTTAACAATCACATAAGTATTACATTTTGTTGTGGTGCAGATTAATAAGACCACCTACAATAGAACACTCTATGAACAGCATAGCATTTTATTCACATTTTGAACACCTTAGCAACCACACAGCAACACCCTAGCAACCATTGTGGTTGTGAGATGTAAAGGTACCACCCCCTTTATTCAGACAACCTAAAAATCTACACTCTAAAAAAGGGTCGAAATTTGGGTTGATTCCAGACTATCGATAAGCTTCAGGACAAACGATACTATTAGCGATACTTGCATTGTTTTTTTCTCTGTATACTTTGGTGTTTAAGAGCTACTGACCTAGGTGTCTAAAAATAGTCTCTTGTATCCCCAGAATGCATCTGTAGAGCGTTTACACATGTCCTTTGGACTACATCAAAACATGTGTCTCAGGCAAAAGGTTGAACTAGGTGGAGTCTGTGAGCAGTTATGGTTGGGGCGTAATCAACGTGACATCACATTGATGCCCAACAGCATGTTTTGTATGACTGATGCGGTTCAAAGGAGATTACACAAAAAATAGATGAATATGTATAATAACATGATATTTCTGCACACACACTGGCCACTCATTTTCAGCTAGAAACACATTTAAAAGAGCATTTTTAGGTTGGGGGGCTTTACTACAGTTAATTAGAGCAGCTGCTTATCATTTTACTTTCCTGAATGATGTCATCACTTGGCCAATGTTTGTTTGATGTGCGTTAGCAAATCTTTTACTAGATTTAGCGACTTTTGTTCAGAAGACAACAGACGTAGCATTTTTTTGGAAAAACTTAAGCTTTCATTTAGTGTGAAAATGTCACCAATACTGCCCCGCGAGGCGAGCGCATGAGGTTCTTGCTTTCCCAGCGCAGGGATTGTCTTTCTCTGCGTCTACTCCATGTAATGAGCAGCAGTGAGAAGCAGCACATGAGCAAAAGAATACAAAATAGCGTTTCCGCACAGCGCTTTCTTTAGACATAATGGGCCCTATTTTAACGATCTGAAACGCAAGTGCGAAGCGCAATGCGCAAGTGACTTTGTGGGCGGATCTTGGGCGCTATTGCTATTTTCCCGGCAGGAGAAATAACTCTTGCGCCAGGCGCAAATCAATAAGGGGTTGGTCTGAAGTAGGTTCATTATTCATAGGTGTGGTTTGGGCGTAACGTCAAATAAACCAATCAGAACGCTATCCAACATTCCCTTTAAACGCAAGGGCGCAAGTTCCATGGCGGGTTGCTATTATTATGACGGATTTACCAGGCGCACGCCAGGAGCGGTTCACAGCCGAGGAGACCGACGTTCTTGTAAGAGCAGTCAAAGACAGAGAAGTTATTTTGTATGGGGATGGGAGAAACCCGCCCAAGTCAGCGTAGGTTAAACAGGCGTGAGAGGAAATAGCCACAATTCTCTCATCAGCTAGCATCCCCATCATTGCGCCAAGCGCTACAATGATGTCAGGAGACGGGGGAATCCCAAGCTTGCCAGCATAAATCGGGCACGCCGTGTAACGGGAGGTGGATCTGCCTCAGGACCTGACGCCAGCAGAGGACATCGCTGCGTCCACCCTCACCGCTGAAAGGGTTTGGGGGCTTTGAAATCGGACCCAAGAAACACAAGCAAGGTCCAACCCCTAAAGTACACTTACAAATCAAGTTCATATACATTAAGGTTTCTTATGAAAATATTTTAATCGTTATTTGCATGAGAATTTTTTAACGCAGCCACACAAAATAAATAAAAACTATCACCACAATGCTCACCACTATGATTCCCCTTATCTCATGTGTTAATATTTTTTATTGTAACAATTTATGATTTGCAAAAATAACTGTTGCATCTGTATAGATTAGATGCAAAGTGTATGCGCGTTGTGCACGCTATACATTATGGTCAAGCATGCGCCCTTAAAATAGCATAATGAACCATGCGCAACGCGCCACTGACTTTAGACTAGTTTTTTTTTGGTCAGTGGCGCAATTGTTTTTTAAAACTGCAAAATAGCATCAGGGATGGTTTGCGCCGCAACATGCCTCCTTTTTTGCGCTGAACCGCCCAGGGAGCGCAAGTTCATTCCCTAGTTTGCGGACGTGCGTCTGTAGAGGGAAAAACCCGCTGTGCGCCGGTGCAAAATACGAATGATACATGCGTCACTGACAAAGTCAATTGTGCTGGGTGCAAGATAGGGCCCAAAGTCTTTTTATACCAAATTATAGAAAGTAGTATCAATAACAGTATCGACAAGGACCAGAATTGATAAGCGGTATCGGTAGGGGCCTCGATTTGGGTAGGGATGCTAGGGACATAATTTAAACCAAACAATTGATGTTTATTTATATATAACAGCTGATGTCTGTCTTTTTTGTGTGTTTTTTATTTACTATTTACGCAAATTTATTGAGAAATCACTAAATGAGATTAAAAACGCGTTCGGTAAAATGAGCACTATTTGTGGTACACAAACAGTAAACAGATGATTCCCGCCTTCGTAACTTACATCACAAATACTGTATGATTGGCTTTGCCTTTCTTAAGTACGTACCACCTTTCTAACCTACGTTGATTTATGATTGGGCTTTGTCTTTACTCGCTAAACGTGTGATGCAGGTGTGATGTGGGCTGCATTCACGCTTGCAAGAAGCAGCAAAGAGCTCAGCCTAAACAAGACGCAATGTGCATGATTATGCAGGCAGCCTACCGGTAAGTAAGTGAGGAGGTAGCATATATTAACATTTTCATGCACAAAATATGGGACACGTTGTTACACATAATGATTCAGGGACAGTGTTTTCCATGGCAATTAACCTGAACAGTTGCAAACTTGTAACAGTAGACTGTATGTAGTTTAAACAGACTGCTCAGAAAATTAGAAAGCATGAACAAACAAAATAATTGCTAACAAGGCCAACAGTAGTTAGCAATAAAAAATTTGTTTGCGCTTTTTTGTGATTGCTGTTGAATAAGTATAAGTGTTTTTTTTTTCAGTATTTTACAAAAAAGGTCAAATATAAATAAATAAAAAAAAATTATTAATTATTTATTATATATTACATATATATTATAATATTCTATTCTATATTTGATATATTTGACATGTGTAACCTTAATAAATGTGACATCTAAGATAAATATAATTACATTATTTGTGTCCAAATATTGTCCAAATCAAAACTAAGCTCTTGGGTATCAGTATCGATAAAATTGAAACGATACCCATCCCTTTTTGAAAATAATCCAGTATTTTTTTATGTAGCCATAGAAAACACCTGTTTTATCTGTTTAAAAGTCAAAAGATTTAGCTGTAATAAACACCATTATTATCTAAAATCCTTTCTGGTTTATTTGCCACAAGTATTGTAAAAAGCAAAAGAAAAAGATGTGGAGTTATGGTGCGCATTTTGGCAGCGTGAGTTTTTAAGATTTTTTAATTAAGTTCCTCATTTCCTCACCCTTGACTGTGTGTCTATCCAACAAATAAGTGAACGGGCCGGTGAACAATTAAAAAAGTATTTTTGAAAAGAAGAGCAGGGCTGTGATGACAAACCTTAAGGGCTGATCATTATCTCATTGATGTTTGGAATTTGAGTTCACAGACTGAACAAGCCCAAACAACAACAACTAAAGACATTAATGAATCTGACCTCAGGGTCAGATGAACATAACTCATGCAGAAAATGGTAAGAAACATCCTGAATTTTGAGACAACGCTGGATTGTTGATATCTGATACACACACACACACACTCACACACACACACACACACACACACACACACACTAGACTATGGATAAACACACTGCGATTTTTTACCAATTGCAGGCAATACAAGAAGCAGAGACTAATTAAAAGTAGTAGTTAAAAGGTAATATTAGCCGTATTAATAGTAGGAATAGTATTTTAATAAAAGTAGTTTATAAGTACATTTGCAGTTGCCAGGCAACACATCAGCTTAATTTATAAAGCATGTAAACATCGCAGGTGTAACATTTATCCAATCAGAATTTAGACATGGAACTATTTATTTTAGGTTTAAAATATACTAATGCCTAGAAATAGACTAATGTCTAGAACAGGGTTCCCACACCTTAGTTAACTTGAAATTCAATGACCTTTCAAGGACTTTCTTGGTCCAATACCCTCAAATTCAAGGACTAAATATGGGGACACATTTCAAGTGAGAGCAAGGTTACATCGTGTTACCTTTTAAGATACATTGTTACAGTTCCCTTTCAAGGGAACGTGCACTGCGTCACTGCGGTGACACTTTGGGGACGCCTCCAGGGGTAAGTGCGACTGAATGTGTATATCAAATTCAACCAATGGTGAGGCTTAACAACAAAGACAGGGGGACACTGGAGGCTGGAAGCATATCGCAATCTGAAATATTGCCAAAGACGGCGTTACAGGAACGCAGAAAGTATGGCAAGGGAGACGCAGCGTTTCATTCCCTTCATACATACATAACCCAAGACATTTATGTGTCAAACACAACTACGCAAAAAAGCCTATTGGTATGAATCAACATTCGCATACAGAAGATATAAGCATTTAAAGCAAACAGTTTAGCATGTGTGCTTAAAAAGTTTAGAATTTTTATCCTACACTACACAGGGAATAATATGGATTTTTTTTTCTGAAAACGTCTTGTATAAAATAGATTCAAGCACTAATGTTTATTTTAAAAAACTTCCAAGGTGCTTGAAAATTTCCCCTTAAGATTCACAAACTTTCAAGGATTTCAAGGCCCGTGAGAACCCTGCTGGAAATGCCAGGCCAATGCCGTCTGTTGGCGCTTGCCAGCGTTTCTTAAGACCGCTTTAGTTGCTATGATCCTTCTGTTTTGTTTACTGGTTGTTGTATGATGCGCCGGTTATTGGTGTGGTATTTGTCCCACCCCTTTTTCATTGTGATTGGATGAAAACAAGTGACATTGACGAGCTCAGCATTTCACTAAAAAGTTGAAAAAACTCTCGTCACTCATCAATCAGCATTGACAAAAATCGGCAGTTGCTGGGGTTGTTCAAAAGCCCTGCGCTTCCACTGAAAACAACTGAAAACATATTCCTGCAAAAATGTTTCAGTGCACACATAGCCTAACTAATTCAGATCCAACTTTATTAATGTTTTAATAACATTTTTATCATGTGTTTTTCCCAGATTTGTTTAATGGGGGCAATTAATAATAATGCTACTGTCATGATGACGCTTTGTGGTAGGGCTGATAGCATTAAACCATTTGTTTTTATAACCAACCAGTCTTAAAGCTCAAACTTTATGTTGCATTTATGTGAATTTTAAACTTACTAAAACTATAATAAGGCTGTATTTGTTAAAATTAATAAAAACATTTAATCTTTGTTAACACTAGTTAATGCCAATACAAGTTGAACATAAATTCCATGTACACGGCTATTTCTGAAACATTAACACATGCATTGCCAAAGCTGACATTAAGCAGAGGTTATTTAAATGCAGCATGTTTGAAATGCTTATTTAAAATAAGATGATGTTAAACCCAGCTCAAATGGTTGTACATACTGCTTTACTCGCATTCTAATAAATGAACCTTACAGGCGAATCGCTGATCAGGAACTGCGAGCAGACAATCAAGCTCCAACAGTAAAACGGCAACTGCAAACAATTAGCCATAAAAGTGCTCGAAATGTTCTCACATTATAACAGGGTAGTTAAATGTCAGAACAATCTAGACATATTGAACGGCTCCCAAAGACTACTAAATGATAAAGTAAATATTATCAGCAAAATGTCATGTGGCGATTCTATCACTTGTTTCAGTGACGTATTTATTGAGTAAACATACTGTAGGACGCAGGCTGTGGCACTTTGTGAACCAAGTTAAACCGAGTAAGTTTCTGATAAGAACATAAATCTGGTGGCAGTCAAATAACAGCATAAAATAATTTTTAAACCTTATTCTTCATAGGAGAATAAATATTATTTTTCGAAAAATGCCAAAGGCATGCCTCTTTATGACAATTAAAGTATTTAAAAAGTGAAAAGCAACATGGGGCTTTCCTACGCATTTTGTGTTCAAAGGAGACACTGGGAGAGAGATATGGATGCATGTTGCCATGGCAGTATGAACATAGCAACGAAAGCCATCGATCTGAAACTCATTAGGACTTTGGCATGACTACCTTACCAAACACATAAATACTAGACTTCTGATGAAGTTATAACTTGTGCATAAAACCACTGAACATTTTTGTTTTATGAGCAGAACGTTTTACTTGTAATGTTTACACAAATACACAATCTTATTTATGTTCCCAAACTATGATGAGTTCTAAATCAGGGGATCACGGAAAATACATGTACTTATTAGCCCTTCATCTGATATTTTTCGAAAACGATGGATCCCTGACCAATCTGACAGAATCAATCATTAAGCATAACAAAATCAGGAACAGGACAACCATCTACCCAATTAATGCTATCAGATTGTATTCTGCATCCTGGCTGTCAGCTGCAGCTGTTTTCAGCCTCTTACGAGAAAAAATCTTCTATTGATTTTTTTCTCTGTTTCACTGAAACCAAAAGAGCTGAACACGGGCACTGCAGAGATAAACTTATTTGGAAAAAATGTGGCGTATGTTTTTCAGTGTTTGTGTCTTAAAATTTTCCCTTCTTCAACAGTTAATTTGTTTTTACAAACAAAAAATGAAAAGACAGGCATCTCAGAGAAAGCCTTTTTGGTAAGATGCATGTTAAAAGGGATAGTTTACCCATAATTTAAAATTCTGTCATCATTTACTCACCTTTATGTTGTTACAAACATGTATACATTTATTTGTTTTGATGAACACGAAGAAAGATATTTTGATGAATGTTTGTAACCAAACTGATCATGAGCTCCATTCACTTCCATAATATTATTTTTCCTACTATGGAAGTGAATGGGGCTTATGATTAGTTTGGTTACAAACATTCCTCAAAATATCTTCATTCGTATTCATCAGAAAAAAAAGAAATGTATAAAAGAAATGTTTGTAAAAACATGAGAGAGAGAGAAAATGATGTGTGAACTATGTCTTTAAACTATGACAACATTTAAAAAGGTATATGATCGATGAATTGTAAAGATGCTGATATATAAACTTCTGATCAGAACTGCTGATTTGTTGCAACCTTTTTTAGAAAGCATTCCTTTCTCTGTTCAAAAGACACATAATGCATTTCAAATACTTGGAGTATATATTTATGAAAGACAAAACATGTTTTCTGAGTTCTGAAAAATCATCTGAAATTTGGGTTCATTTCATCAGATCCTTAGAACATTATGCAGTCATCATTGATGTGTCATTAACTCAGCTCAATGTGTTCTTGTTTGCTGTAAAATTAAAAGAAAATTTTCCAAATGAAATAAAAATAAACTAATGAATTGTCTTTGAATCAATCCCCATACACTTTCAGGGAATTTGGACTAAAACTTGCTAAATATTGCTAAATTATATTAGCAATATTTGTAAAGCAACAGAACATGTTGCCTCTCTGCTTATGGACTCAAAGGAATTTGGTACTGAGTGACTACTGTGTATGTTCTCTTCATCCATTGTATTTTTCAGTCCTGCAACTATAATTGTTTTTGACAGCTCAAGAGGTTACAAGAATGTGAACTGTAACAAAGACCCCTTAATATAAGGTTAAAGGTTCTTTGCAGCCCCTTAAGATGAACAAAAAAAAACTTGTTTTGTCACGAGCCATACACTCTTAAAAATAAAGGTTTAAAAGATGGTCTATTCCTGCATGTATGGTTCCATAAAGAACCTTTAACATCCATAAAACCTTTCTGTTGCAAAATATGTTCTTCGTAGTGAATGACTCTACTGACTAAAGGGTTAGAAAGAACTTAAAAGGTTCTTTTGGAGACCCAGAAATGGTTCAACTATGGCATTGCTGTGAAGAACCCTTTTAGAACTTTTATTTTTATAAGTGTATAGTGTTACATTATGAGTTTTCATATCTGTACTTGAGGAGAATGACAAGTACTTCTTAAAACTGAAAGGTTTTAAAATGGCATCAGACTGTTAAACCATTTTTGACTTTAATGGGAAGAGAGTCTGCTGAATTGAATGCTTGCCATTTCTGACCTAGTTAAAACCTTGGCACTTTTAAAGCATCATATGAATATGTGTTTGGTAGGTATCTGAAAACAACAATTCTCTGATTGATGATATGTGTCTTTTTTATAGGATAAAGCCGCATGCTTTCCTGAGGAATCCGAATTGGTGGTGTTGTAAATAACTCTCAGGGCACAAGAGGGCCAAAAATACAGCCCGGGGAAACACAGGTGGTGTCACCCCTAAACCAAAGGTTTATCCCTTATAACTTTAATAATATGGAAAGGATATCAATAGCATTAGAGCTAGCATACAGTCATTTGAGATGTGTATCATAGCCACTATAAAAGGATGCTTCATTCAATATAATCTTTATGCAATAATGCAACCATTTCTTTAAATTTTGTTAGATACCTCATAATTTCACAGTGTAGTCTATATTTAACTACAGTGTTTGTCATGTCATACATTTTGATGTGTTGGTTATTTAATCCGGATAGTGTATTTACAGTAAGCTTCACTGGGTTTCAATAGACTTGTTGAATTCAATCTAAACTTACTTCTTCCGTTGTCCTTAATAAACGTGATGATATTTTTATAATTGTAAGACTGGTGATCTTCGTAAGGATAGGCATCCACAGTGATGTTTTTATCCCCCAGAGTGATGTAAATGCCCTCGGAGAGGAAGTAATACGGACGATCGTCCTGTTTGAGGTCGTGAAAAATCATTAGCGCGCGACTGGTCCAGTTAAAATGTGCGTGAAGGTAACTGATAAAGTCTCCAAGTTTCGTTGTGGTCGGACCCGTTCTGACAATAGTTTTAAACTCTTCCCTCGTATCAAAACCATACGCGAGTCCTCCAGCAGTTATCAGCGGGAGTTTCCAATGAGATGCGAACCTCCCCACCGACGCGACCGAATACGCGCAGCCAGGTCCGATGAACGCATCTGGTTTATTGTAAAGTTTCGTGTCCACGGCGATGATTTGAGCCACGTTTTCGGAACAAGAACCTGACGAGTCCTCTGTGCTGAAATTTAAAAGGTTTATGGTGTGTCCCCGTAAAAGTGCGCTCGTGTGAATTTTCTCTTGCGCCATACGAATAGCAGGGAGGACGCGCGGCAATGCCCACGGATACTTTAAATTGTCTGGCAACATCACGGCTACTGTTATATTTCCTTTCTCACTTCTGCATCCCGGTATGAGTACGTAGATAAACAACACAATGAAACTATAGCCCATCCTAAATCCTGATCCCATCTTAGGTGAAACAAACAATTCCAAGTGGACGCACACCAGGTAAGAGGTTATTCTTCTCAGATCAAACTCATGAATTTTTTTTCAGTAAGACAAATCCTTATTTAAGTAAAGGTAAAACTCCATTCGTAACGTCTTTCTTAATTGAAGCCCTCTGATGCTTGATTTAATGGACTTATTGAGTCCGACTCCCCAGCGAGAGACTCCAGTCTATGTGATAACATCCATCCAGATGAGTTCAACTTAACGGAGTGCAGCCCTCAGTACGGCCCACAACACGTCATGACAGCTACTAAGCGATAGACTAGTTAACGGCTCCCTCTGTCTGTCAGGACAATTACTTCTCCGTATAATTCGTTTCCCAGTCGTTATATATCATTACCAGAAGAGCTTTGATTTGCAAGGAATGGTTTGTCAAATGTCAAATAAATTTAATTCCAAAGGAGCTACAAAGGTCTACTTCTTTAAAAGTCCAATTAACAATGTTTTTCAAAATAATTGAAAATAATATTCTTTGGAAAAAAATGCATTTGTACGGTCAACATAATAGATCAGATGGAATATTGTAATAAATGTCAATGTATATTTTCATTGACATTGTTACAACCGTTACTGATTTCTGTTTGTAAACGCTGTTTGAACGCATGCACTTTTATGTCTTGTGTAATACACTCAAATAAACATTTTACCTGTATGGTTCCATAAATAACAAAAGTATAAAAATTTGTCCTGGGAAAAGATTAATCGCATACAAAATAAAAGTTGAGCATTTTTGCCTAATATATGTGTCTGTACTGTGTGTAATTATTATGTTTATTTAAACACACACACATACATATATACATTTCAGAACATTTTTATTTATATATCCATTTTTATTGTTAATATATAATAAATAAATATATACACATGTAAATGTTTCTTAAATACATACATGAATGTGTGTGTATTTATAATAATTACACACAGCGCACACTCATATCTTATGCAAAAAATCACTTTTATTTTGTATGCGATTAATCTTTTCTCAGCACTAATAAAAATGTAACAAAGAAATGGTTCTTGAAAGAGCTTTAAACTGAATGGGATTTTCAAAACTAAAAGTCTTGATGAT
Organism: Paramisgurnus dabryanus; assembly: GCF_030506205.2. Classification (NCBI taxonomy): domain Eukaryota; kingdom Metazoa; phylum Chordata; class Actinopteri; order Cypriniformes; family Cobitidae; genus Paramisgurnus; species Paramisgurnus dabryanus. The sequence continues at coordinate 48,513,206 of NC_133341.1, forward strand.
GTCACATCTTTCAAAGATGAATCTCAGCAGTTGCTTCACTACTGTGATAGATCAATCTACAAACATGCTCTAATAATGCTTAAATTAAATCATCATACTGAAAATTGATTGACCGACCACGTTTTTATATTCTAGCTTATCATTGCTTTATCAGATGTTTTCATTTGTCACACTTCTGACTTGACTAGAAATTCGAAAATGAAGATTCTAAGCAAACTGAACATTACAGTAAATTACTGTAATGTAAATATTATTTTACTGTTACAGTTTTTCTCAGTCGCTTTAGAGCATTTCTCAGATCAAAACGTATTTTTCAAAACACTTTGTTTAACCTCCACATAATCAAGTCAGTTGTGCACAACATAAAAGCAGATTCTCATTGTTTTGGACAAATTGCAAATGCTTTGATACACTCATGCAGATGATTATGTATAATCTGTAATGGATTTTGATGAAAATTATTTGAAAATTAAAAATTTAGGTTTTAATTTTCATTAAAATACATTATACTGGTTTTCAGTTGAATAGTCTTACACCTCAATACATTTAGGAATTAGTTCATCGGACAAAGTCATGTCATGCAAAATGGTTGAACTTTGTGTCATTATCTGTTACTGTAAGCATTTTATTGTTTTATTTTTTAGTCTTTTGTAAATGTAAATTGATAAATTGCTGTAAAGTGAATCTTAATTTTTTCATAATCATAGGTGTCATTTACACTGGTGACGCTGGGGACATGTCCCCACCACTTTTTGAAATTGCTGATTTTGTCCCCACCACTTTTTAAAAAAGCATTTTGTTAAAATGTTCTGAAAAATCAAGCGATACCTGTGCGACTTTAACTGCAAAAAAATGACTTTCTTACTTAGTATTTTTGTCTTGTTTTCAGTAGAAATATCTAAAAATTCTTACATTTAGATGCTTTTCTTGGTGAGCAAAATGACCTAAGAAAATAAGTTTAGTTTTTAGACAAAAAAATATACAATTTAAGTGAATTTGTGATTAAAACAAGCAAAAATATCTGCCAATGGGGTGAGAAAAAAATCTAAAAAAAGATTTATTTTTTCTTAAACACTTAAGCAAAAAAATTTCACCCCATTGGCAGATAATTTTGCTTGTTTTAAGCACAAATTCACTTCAATTGTATATTTTTTGTCTATAAAGTAGACTTGTTTTCTTATGTCATTTTGCTCATCAAGAAAATACGTCTTGATTTAAAAAGTGTTAAATATTTCTACTGAAAACAAGACAAAAAAACTAAGGAAGAAAGTCCATTTTTGCAGTGAAGGACCAGGGTCACATATTGCGTTGTGTGCTTATGGTGTGTTTTCTTTTATATATGTAATGAATTTTATTGTAATCACTTACTTAACGTGCTGCTGATTTTTACAGTATGGGGCTTTGGCACTGTTTGATTGAGCTGGTGTTGTAGGGACTGTTACATGTGCAGTCTACATTGTTGAGGGTTTTATGCTGAGTATTTTTGTGTTCTTGACTGGCCTATGCTATGCCCATTTTTGATGAGCCATTATTCAATATTTTTCTCGTCCTGCTGTAATGTTTTTTCATCTGATCTTTTGTCCCCACCACTTTTTAACACAAACTGTGTTCATAATAAAGGGGAATTAATTTGTGAAGTGATAGATAACTGGATATGACATTCTTAACAATTCTTTGCTCTATTGTAAGGGGAGATATTTGTTGTGATTTGAATACGAAATTTGCCTGACAGACTGGGACGTCAGGATGTCCATTACGGGTGAACATTTTGAGCTACGAGACATTTAAAAAATGGAAAAAATTTTACAGTCCACAGCAGTGGTTCTTAAAATTATTCCTGGAGGCCCACTGCCCTGCACATTTTGTATGTCTCTTTTACCTGACAGACTCATTTCAGTTCATGGAGATCCCTTCTAATGAGCTGATGATTTGAATCAGGTGTGTTAAATAAGGGAGACATACAAAATATGCAGGGCAGTGGGCCTCCAGGAATAACGTTAAGAACCACTGGTCTACAGGGAACCTTTCAAATTTTTTATTTGTACTGTAAAATATTTTTTATCACAATGCGTGTCATTTGTTTACAGAAGAAATGTAAAGGTAAATTTGTCGACAGTTCAAATCAGAAAAAAATATATATATTTTGACAACATGGCTAAACATTTTGGCTGTTTTGTTCATGAACAATGACACAAGGACTTTTTTGAATTTTGATGGGACTGCCATGTTCACTGACATCAGTTGTGGCTCGTGACTTCTTTTCAGATAAGGCACAAATGCGAAACCCACTAAAACATCGTCATGTGCGTGGATTGTCATGTCAAAATATGTGTTATGTGCATCATATGAACCTATGTGCATCCTGTGTCGTGTAAAAAATACATGCCTGTAAGGGATTATGATAAAAGAGATGCTGGATACTTACTTAATCTCATGTGTAATCAGAGATTAGTGTTAAGTGAGTTTCTTGCGAGAAGTGAGTGTCTCTTCTCATGAACCCTTTCGACATGTATGAAGCAGGCATATTGTGACATGACACGTGACACACATAGGTTCCATGACACACCGAACACATATTGTGACAAACCACACACATTAAACCACACACACATAAAATTTGTGCAGGGCTGTGATGATTACGGTTAATTGTCTCATAAATTGTGATGATTATGACAATAAATTGCCTGTTTTATTGCATTGACATTTAATTCTCATAATTTTTTGTTTGTTCATAAAATATTCTCACACATTGTTGTGATTATTTAAATTAAATATTGTGCAAGGTTTACAGTAAATATTAATACACATAACACATATTTAAAAGTAATTATTTAATGAATATATATACGTCACTTTGCTGTTTTAATAGCAATGTTAAATATTCAGCAATATTAACTTCTGGAAACAACCACAATGACAAAGCCTATAATAATTTAGTTTTTTATGCGCCACCTGGTGGATATTCTGTGAAGCGAAACACATTAAGGGAAAAGGGAAAGTAAGCCCTCTTGAAAGCACTTGCAGAAGTCTGTGAGACGAATTGCGAATGCCCTGGAAGAAAACGCGCGTTTTTAAAGGCCACATCTGTACATGCTATGGCATTGTTGCAGGTACACCAGGCGAAGGCACTTTGTGAACTGCACGAGGGGGGTCACGACCCGACCGCCTTTAAAGAACTGCGAGCGGCTACTGACCTGGCATTGATAGCCACTTAGGTCAGCGCACAGGCCGTCAGACATGCGTACACCTGGCCCCTCGATGTCGGCCCCCTCAGTCTGCCTCTCGCCGAGGGCGTTCTGCGCCGCCCACCCCTGTACCTCCCCGGGCCACTTCTTCAAAGACGTGAGGAACCGGTCGCCTGCAGCCCGCCCATTCAGCCTGCTAAAAAGTAGACAGCCAAGGCCAAGTGGCCCTGAGACAGGCGATCTGGAGATGGAGAGGATCGCTTTTCAGGAGATGGTGAAGGCACCACTCCTCCCCCCTCGGAGGAGGGCCGGTCAGGAATACTTGGTTTTTGTTAATTTCTTAACCACAAAAAGAGCGATTTGAGAGGTACGGACGGGCACAAAACCCTATGTTCTCCTCTTCCTCTCTCGCCAGTGGGTGTGTCACAGCAGCCAGGTCTCGTACAATCAAGTCTCTCCATTCAAAATGCTGATGCATTTTATATATATATTTATATTTCAATGCATTCGTCCAAACAATTGGTTCGCAGCCATCGACCTGAAAGACGCGTGTGCACAGATGCCTCCAACACGGAGTGGGGAGCCACGTATGACGGGCTTGCAGTTTTGGGTGTTTGGAAAGCACCCCAGATGCGTTGGCACATAAACTGCCTTGAGTTGTTGGCTGTATATCTTCCTCTCCTCCACTTCAGCAGCGAGCTTCAAAACAAGGATGTACTAGTTCGTACCAACAACATTGTGGCTGTTTATCAATCACCAAGGCAGATTGCGCTCTCGTCACCTGTCGCCTCTCGCCCGTAGTCTCCTCTTGTGGAGTCAGAAGAAGCTGAGGTCTCTTCGTGCCATTCACATCCCGGGGTTGCTCAACAAAGCGGCAGACGCGCCTTCATGAGCAGCGCGCCCCGGCGAGTGCCGGCTCTACCCCCAGTCGGTTCAGCTGATTTGGAAACGTTTCGGCAGAGCACAGGTAGAGCTCCAAAGATGACCCATTGCCCCCTGTTTTATTCATTGACCGAGGGAACACTCTGCACGGATGCATTGTCGCACAACTGGTCGCGGGGTTTGCGCAAATATGCGTTTCCCCCAGTGAGCATTCTCGCACAGACACTGTGCAAAGTCAGGGAGGACAAAGAGCGCATTCTCTTAGTTGCACCGTATTGGGTGACCAGGAATTGGTTTCCAGAACTCAAGCTCCTCTCGACAGCCCCCCCCCTCACTGGAAGATTTCCCTGAGGAAGGACCTTCTTTCTCAAGGAGGGGGCACATTATGGCACCCGCGCCCAGATTTATGGAACCTCCATGTGTGGTCTTTGGAAGGTCTAAGCGCGAAGGTCTAAGTGATTTACCTGAAGTGGTATCTAACACTATATCTGCAGCACGAGCGCCGTGTACTAGACCGATTTTTTAATTGAAATGGAACATGTTAGTTGTCTGCTCGATGAAAAGATCCCAGAGAATGCTCGATCAGCGGCATGCTTTTATATCTCCAGCATCGCTTGGAGAAGAAGCTGTCACTATCTATGATTAAAGTAGATATCTGCTCACCACGCGCCAATAAACAGTAGATCAGTGGGTCAGCACGACCTGGTCATTAGATTTTTAAGATGTGCAAAAATAGCTGATTTGATTATGCACCTGCCTTTCATTAAATACCCGCGCCAGAGATGCTCACAAGTCTCTGATCGAGTCCAAGTCAAGTCTCAAGTCTCTGGGCTAGAGTCCAAGTCAAGTCTCAAGTCCTGTTGTGACAAATAAAACTCTAATAACAAATAAAGAAATTACAAACATTTATAAAAAAAGAACAAAGTTGCAGATTAAGTTAGGTCTAAAATTAGCATTAGATACAGAAATCGAATTAAATGAATAATAACACTTTTTTCTATTGTATGTCTTTATTGTACAAATTAAATATTATTACTATTATTAGAGCAACAGAAGTGATTTTCTGTTTGTCTTGGGTTGTTTGATTAACATTAATGACACAGACTTAAGTAGGTTAATTGAGGTTACTGTCTCTTTAAGAACAAATAAGCACAGACTGGTTTCGGACTCTATAATTCACTTAAGACATAAACAAATGTTTTTTATTAGAAAAAGAATACTGTGAGATCATTTTGTGTGTATGTGCCCTGTCAAGAACAGAAAGATTTTATGTTGGCTTCCTCTCCGTATATGCACTAATACTGAGGGCTCTTAAACGCATGCTCACACACAGGCGGAGGGTGAATTCCAAACGGCACTTCAGGAAGAATATGCAGCATAAACAGTCACTTCACATAAAAACGTTACGTTGTTTTTCATTGCTCAATTCAGCAAAAGTATGTTAATGGACTTCAGTATGACATACAGTAGCGCAACTCTGGACCTGACTGGAGCTGGACCGGACACATTTAACCGCATGTGCGTACAGAAATCTGCTCACTTTAGCGCCTTTTTGCGGTTAAATTGTTTTAAATCACTTGAATGTTAACATTTGCAAGCCTTAGGAACACGTACAAATGATTAAATTTCCCTATTGAATTTGCATATTAAGCTGGGCGACGCGGCAGATGCAAATATCTGCATGCCAATTTTATTGCTGTTTTTTTATAGTTTCTCTAAGTAGATTGGTCTCAGCAAAGTGGTTCCCAATTCGGGCGTCACGACGTAACATCTCTGTTCCCTTCCTTCAGGGAACGAGGGTTACATATGTAACAGACACGTTTTGCAGCATTTCTTTAAATGCTGTCTTTTCCACTGTATTGAATGGCGTTGCAATGTATCGCGTTACACTGTCAGTAAAGGAGCGACATCTTATACTGTCTAATACTGTTTATAGAGAAATGCGCAATCATTGCGGTGATCAGAAATCATCGTGATGAGGTCAAACAATCGCAATGAGACGATTATTTAACATTTAATCATTGTTACCAGTGTTGGGAAAAGTTACTTTTAAAAGTTATGCATTACAATATTAAGTTACTCCCAAAAGAGGTAACCAATTATGTTACTTAGTTACTTTTCATGGAAAGTAATGCTTACGTTACTTTTTAGTTACTTTTGCATTACTTTTTCTTGGCTGAGGCTTGATCTCTTTCAGGCCTTGCAGGTGTTTTTTATGACTGAAAAGTTCTGCATTCAGAAATTACATATTTCATCACAAAAATGTTGAGCTCTGGCCTGCCATCTCAGTTTCTGACTCAAACTGTTCCCACACAGGTGTGTACGCATAGAGCGCATAATGTGACTACGTTTAATGTAATTCAGTAAATTTTTTTAAACAAATTTATTAAACTAAAAAAGTAACTTGCATTACTTTTTTGAAAAAGTAACTCAAATATTAATGTGTACATTTAAAAAGTAATGCGTTACTTTACTCGTTACTTCAGAAAAGTATAATATTATTATGTAATGCACATTACTTGTAATGCGTTACCCCCAACACTGATTGTGACTGCCCTAATATTTAGCTTTTTTGCCTCTCTGGAAGAGGAGGCACTGGCCGCCCTTGACTGATGTAATCATTTACTTTTGAGAAATTAACTAAGGATTTTAAACAGATAGATAGATAGATAGATAGATAGATAGATAGATAGATAGATAGATAGATAGATAGATAGATAGATAGATAGATAGATAGATAGATAGATAGATAGATAGATAGATAGATAGATAGATAGATAGATAGATAGATAGTGTCATAGTGGTGCCCAGCCCTCATGGGCTGTTTCATTCAATATGAACCTAATCCCTAAAAGCTCTATGGCCCATAAAATAACCACATCTGCAGGAAGCTGAAATATCAGATTAGAGCCGGCAAATAGCAGCTCTCAACAAAAGTCAATTATAACAACTTCTTCCCACAGCTACATACTGTAGTTCATCAACGAATGGCTCCAGACAAAGGTTAAAATTATGCTTCAGCTCTGGGGCTTATGACTGTAAATCAAATTCTAATTCCTTAAACAATCCTCTTATGGTAGATTAAAAGCAACCAGATAAATCACCTCTACTGAATATGGTGCGTGTTTAAATGGCTGATATCAGTCAACATTTATCATAAAAGCACAATTGTCTGATTTTGCTGAAAAAGCTTTCTATTAGATCATCTGCCATAACATCATTAGGAATCTGTCTGTACTCTTCAACAAAAAAAAAATTTAATTCAAGGTATTCTTACCTATGTCTCTACAGCAGTGTTTCTCAAACTTTTGCAGCCCAAGGACCACTTTATCTTCCGATTTTTTTCTGAGGACCACCTAACAGAATCCCAATCCAACACGCCCCTAAAAAACAACAAAATAGGAAGGATAAGCTAAATTTAAGTTTAATATGCAACTGTTTCAAGTCAAAAACTAATTTTTTAAACACAAATGCAATGCTATGTTCAGAACTTATTATATGAATTTTATTTCATTTGAACAAATAAATGTTAAGTGAGTTACAGCTTAATATGAACAACAAACTGCACATATGAAAAAAAACTGCAGTTAAACATAGTATAACAGCCTAGGTCCCACTTAATGTCATTCCAAAGAGCCCTTAGTTTAAAAAGGTGGTGGGTATATGAAGTATATGGTTGTAACTATGGTAAAATAAAATGCTGAAAAAAATGTTCCCTAAATGTCCAAAATCACTGAAATTACAGGGATTTTACACATGAAACAAAAACTAGTACATTACAAAACTAATAGATCTGTGGATTTTAGCTCCTTTCGGTTGATGCTTGATCCTTCTTGTGACTCCTCTTTGGTTTAGCCACCGATCCATTTTTACGTTATTAAAACAGAATGGCAAGAACTGATATCACAGTTTTGCAAGTACATTAAAAATCTACTTAAATAAGTGACGATTGTGTAAACACTTGCCTAGTTTAGGTCATATTTTGGCGGACCACTGGACCACACTTTGAGAATTACTGCTCTACAGGCTGAGCTACTTTCTTATAGCAAGAGGTTTGTATCAGGTATAGATATTATTTCCCATTGAAGCTTGTCTTATTTATTAATGGTAAGCCATATTTCTTTTTCAGAGCATAAGTCTTGTGTGATGGAACATATTATGTTTTATTAAACGCTGATCAATTCCTGGTAATGAGAAAAGACTCAGCATGTGTACTGTATATGTTGTTGTATACACACACACACACACACACACACACTGTAAAAAATATTTGCTGCCTTATATTTTTTATTGAATCAACTTAGATTTAAAAGTAGTTTTGACTTATCTTGACAACAAATGAGTGGTTATAACTTGTTATAAATAAAATTATGTTGACTTTTTTCAACTATTATTTATAAGTTGTAGATAAATAATAGTAAGTTGATATGACTTGTAAATCTGAGTTGATTAAATAACAAAATTTAAGGCAGCAAAGATTTTTTACAGTGCATGTATTGTCTCTGTTTATACTGCTGAGAACAGTTTTCTATAGACATATAACAGTTCTATATGCTTACCAGTTGTTGTGAAGAGGTCGGATATACCAAATACAGCTTTCCAGGACAAAAGCATTACTCCTTGTAGCTGCAAAAGTGCAAAAGAGCTATTTTTAGTTGTCTTATATGAATCATTGTTTTCATCTGCTGTTAAATCCAAATGTTTAAGGTTCTATAATTTTATTCCATGATAACTGTCCTTATCTGACTGATCAAAAAGCCTGAGCTCACGGTTGTCATTGGCAAAATTTAAAGAAAAAACAATGCAGTAACCACAAAAAAAAACAAACAGGATTATGGGTTACACTTTATTTTGATAGTCCACTTTAGACATTCTACTAACTATAAATAACTTTGCAACTACATGTCAACTAACTTTCAATAATTTGCAACTATACGTCAACTAACTGTCATTAGAGTATTAGTAGACTGTAAGGGTTAGGGTTAGGGAAGAGGTTTGGGTTAGTGGAATAAGTTGACATGCACATGCAAAAATACTTCTAGACAGTTGAATGTCTGTTGAGATATCATCGCAATCAAGTGTTAGTAGATGTTAAGCAGACAGTTTACTTATTATCTAAAGATTGGTAGTTGATAAGTAGTTGATAAGTAGTTGCAAAGTTACTTATAATCAGTAAAATGTCTAAAGTGGACTATCGAAATAAAGTGTTACCGGATTATGTTGGATCTTGGAACATTTAAATATTTTTTGGAAAAATCTATTCGCACCTTCAGTAGTTGATGATAAATTAAGATCAGCTCTGGAACTTTAGTCCCCTGCAAGTCTTGCACAAATTCTCATCATATAGATTGCCATGGTTTCCTGTAAATATAGAGTTAGCTACGGTTACATTAACTATTCAACTAGGAGACCAAATGATGTTAATGGTTTTGTTTAAACTGCAATTTAACACGTTATGAAACAATTAACTGTTGCTTTACTTGAACAAGGAGTGATCATACAGATCTGCTAAGAACCCTGTCATCGCATGCTGATGGGCAATTCATTACAATAACTGAAATGGCAGGCGTGTGCTAATGTTCCATTCCTTACAATAACTGAAATAGTGAACAGATTAAGGTTAAAAAGTTCACCAAACTTCATAATACCTATACTTTTAAAAAACTTTCATATGTACATTCTGGTTGCTCTATGTTTAGTCAGATTGCTTCTTAAATGTAAATTTTTTAAATGTAAAACATTGTGTAATGTGCAACATTGTGAAACATAACATTTCGTTCCTCTTTATGTCTGTACATACAGTGGAGAGACAAAACTAACTTAAAAATGCAGCTTATAACTTGAGTTTTTATATTAGCAAAACCACTTTGACATTTAGGGGCACATGTCCCTGTAATAATCAGTAACTTTGATATTTTTATATACATACAAATAGCCCCCCCACCACCCCCACACACAATGATCAAGATGTGGTTACGGCGTAACTAAAGGACAAAAGCAGCAGAATATCATCCTCCAAGTCCGCATTTATCATTTTATCATGTAATGCAACAGGTTCTTTAGGTATTGGATTGTGTTTTATATCTTTGTCAAAAATTGTATTTTTAGACACTTCTGTGCTTTCTTGCTTCAAACTTTTCTGTTTGAAAACAGTGTGTGCAACTAAACCTTAATCGAGCGCTCACAAAATCATTGTGCCTTTTCCTCGTTTGGTTATCAATAGCAGATTCTTTTCACGTTGAATAAAAAAGAATCACACTTCAGAAGAACCCACATGGTATGCATTGACGTCACTTTTCCGGAGCACGCCCTGTTGAGTGGCAAACATTCAACAAAATGGCTGGTTTTCATAGTGGCTGCTGGGAAAATGCCAGTAAAACTGACTATTATCCGCTCAAATTGAATTTAGTGACCCTAACAACTTGCCAAACAACCAGTAGTCCGTGGACATTGGCATGATATGGCCAGACATTGCTTTTCCTGACATATAGGGGAGAGTGGGGTGAGTTCTGCCAATTTTTACTCAAAATGATTTTAAAGTGAGGCCATGACAGTAATGCCTTCATCTTAAGGATGTACATATATTTTAGGATGCTGTGCATCCCTGAGAACAATAACTTTGAATCTGAAATAAATTGTTTCAGAAATAGCTTTTGGGAAAAAAGTGGTCTTGTGGCTCAACTTGCCCCTGGTGTGGGGTAAATTGTGCCGGTGATTTCTGAAGTAAAACGGAACATTTTAATGTTATGAACTGTAATGCTACATTAAAGCAAGACAAATTCGATACACAATTAATCATTTAAGGTTTATTTAGATATTGTCACTCTATTAAACTGTTGGAATAAGTCATATTTTGTAGTTTTTGGAAAAACACAACTTAAATACACAATATATGATATTTCTGAATAATTTCAGGCAAAGTGGCTTTGGCAATAGATGCCTGTTGACATACACAGAACGTTGTCTGTCAATTATGTAGTATATAGGAATAAAGTGACTAGAGTAATTTCTAAACAGGGGCGTTGTTAGACATAAAGCTCTACTGGGGCACAGGCCCCTAATTTTTTGCTGACATTTTTTGAAAGCCTGCTGTCTGCAAGAAGTGCACATGTGCACATGTCTGATGAAGAGGATGGTGTTGTGGATGGGAGGCCAGTTTGGGTTGTAAAGCCACCAGCAGAGAGAAACCCAGAACTGTCAGCTCTGTGCCAGGAGCTACAGAAAAGACTTGAAGCAGATCTACGCTATGCTGACACCCATCACCTCTGTGATATGTCAGTTAAGAAAGAGGAGCGTTCGTTTACTGAACTGTAATTTCATAGAATGTTTTAGACCTTTTATTCTTCTTATATTTTGGACATTTGAATTTCAAATTTAATTCTTTTAATAAAAGATATATGATACCCAATTATTGTTAATCATATTAAAGGAAAACATGTAACATTGCGTTTAAGCAAGAGAAATAAGCTATGGGTTAGGAATTCAAATATTACTTGGGTGTGAAAAGGTCTCCAGACAGAGAATTTTCCATCATGGCAACAAATGGCCATAACACAGAAGAACCCCCCCCCCCCAAAAAAAGTATCTATTCATACCTTTGCAGTTTACATAAAGTGACAAATCTGAAATAGTAAATTTACACATAACTTTTAAGTTTATTTGGTTGATTTATATTAAGGGTAAACATAAAGCCAAACCATTAAGTGTTCACAAACAACCGTGTACCTCAAGTTGGTGGAGAGGAAGCCACAAAGTAATGTTTCATATGTTAATGACAGGCAATTATAAGAGAGAGGTGTTAGGTCATGCCCCTTGACTTATAAACTGTGATCTGATTTGCATCAAGAGACACTGCAGTGCCTGGGGTCACTTGAAGGAAATGTTGAGATGATGCACAGTAACGCGATAGAAAGTGGTAAAAAGAGAAAGGCTAAGAGTTAATTTCTAAATATTTTAATTTAATTAGTCTAAACAGGAGTTTACTGGTCTAAATACAGCTGTTTACATACAGTGCAAACAAGAAGTCTGCTGCAAAGCTTGCACAAATGCAGGAAATGCACATCAAGTCTGCATATCGATTGAAAATGGGGGGGCCTATATGAGCACCTTTTTAAAAGCTAAAATGACTTGTTAACTTGTGAATGTCTTGTGAACTTAACAAACATGCACATGTGGCAGCCATTGTAAGTCTATGAGACTGCAAGTTTACATGAATTGCAATATTTAAAACAGAGCCTATATTAATGGCACATGTGGCTCAGCTGAATGGCATCATCATTGGTTCTTAGCACATAATTGGTTTTAGTTACAGGTAAGTAACTGACTGCCTGGTTAAAATTTTTCAGTTTTTCAGCTTCAGTAAGTGCAGAGACAAGGAGTATGTTTTTATGTGGATGGTCTGTCTCAGGGTTTGTGGTGGGTCTGGCTGCTAAAGTTTGAAGATTTCTCTGTAAAAATTTGCAAAGTCATCAGCTGTTAGAGAGGATGTGGGAGGCAGACATGGAATGAGACAGGAGTTAAAGATCTTGCGGGTGTCATACCTTTTTGGTAGAGTACAAGGTTTTGGCAGTGTGAAAACTGGCAGAAAATGAGGAGAGCAGTGACTAGGGTTGGGAACCATACAAAATATTCCAGTTCTGGGGAGGAATTCACAAAAAAACATTCTTAAGACAACATTTTTTAAAAAGAAATTATAAGAAGTGCATAAGAATGTTTCTTCAAATATTTACTTAAGAACATCTTTTTTCTTGAGAAGAATTCATATTCTCAAAAAAGAAACCATCTTACAAAGCTTGCCATTTTATTATTTTTAGTTTTTCTTAAGGACATAATTTAGGAGGAAAAAATTACTTTCTATACATTTTTTTGAGAATACAAAGTAATCTTAACTTTCTTCTTAAATTTGAATTCAAGTAAAAAAATTCTTAAGAATGTTTTGTGAATCCAGTCCCTGGTTCCAGTTCTGCCAAACGATTCCGGTTCAGATTCCATTTAAGAAATAGTTCACCCAAAAATAAAAATTATGTTATAATTTTCTCACTCTAATGTTGTTACAAACCTGTTTACATTTCTTTTTTCTGATAAAAACAAAGGAAGATATTTTGAGAAATGTTTTTAACCAAACTGTTCATGAGCCCCATTAACTTCCATAGTTTTCTTTTTCCTACTATGGAAGTGAATGGGGCTCATGATCGGTTTGGTTACAAACATTCAAAATAGCTTCCCAACCCTGCACTGTTCTTGTTTTTAGATACTGATAGTCAGTATGGTTTTAGGAACAAACGCTCAACAGCTTTAGCTTACAGAGGACATTACAACAGAATTGGAAAATAAAATTTTTTCCATCGCTGTCTTTATCGACATTAAAAAGGCTTTTGACACCATTGACCATGGTATTTTAATATCTAAGCTACATGCACATGGAATTAGGGGTATTGTATTAGAATGGTTGGCTAGTTATTTAGAAAACAGAGAACAGTATGTTTATTATGCAGAACATGTATCAAAACGTAAAAAATTCTATGTGAGTCCCACAAGGCTCTGTATAAGGGCCAAGACTCTTTTATTTTATATATCATTGAGCTTTGTGAAGTGTCAAAAATATTGCGTTTTGTTCTTTTTGCAGATGACACAAATTTTTTTAGTTCTGGAAAAAATATTACAATACTACTGACTAAAATTCAAAGTGAAATGGTATTACTTCAGAAATGGTTAAAGAATAATAAACTTACATTAAATTTAAATAAAACAAAGTTTATGCTGTTTACAAATAAAAATTGCTCTGAAAAAATCCAATTGTGTAAACGGAACTATTGATAGAGTTAATGAATTTAGGTTTTTAGGGGTTCTCATAGATGAGAAATTAATATGTAAAAAAAGAAAGTAAAGTCCTTTTTGTTTTGAGTAAAATTAAGTATATGTTAAATTACGCTGCAATGCGAACTTTGTATTGTTGATTAATTTTACCATATTTTATGTACTGCTTAGAGGTGTGGGGTAACTCATATGACACACATTTAATGCCTTTAATTACTTTACAAAAAAGAGCTATAAAAACTGTGTAAGCGCAAATAAAGAATGATGAAAGAATGATGATATTTTTCATAGCTGTAGTAACATTTTCCTTTACAATGGAAAGCAGGAATAAGCTGGTTGGCTAAAAAGTCCCTTGAGGATTAAGAAACTTAAGTTATCTTCTTAAATTAAAGATAATATTAAAATTAAATATTATGTTTGAAGGAACATGTATAATATATATAGACTATAGTATACACAAATCAGTGTGCCAAATGAGTAGCAGGCTACTGTATGTCAAAAACCTCAGCAAGCAAAAAACTGAAGGCGAGAAAATCCCAAGTGGTCTACTGCTTCACTGAGATTTCTCAGTATAGATCGAATGGACACTATTCTATCCCATGAGGCCAAAGGAGCAGAGGAGCTGCCAAATTCAAAAAGAATACCACAAAACTGTGTGTCAGGTGCAAGTCACCTGGGTTCCAGGAAATGCATTCCTCATAGTCAATGAGGAGCTCAGATGCAAACGACGCAAAATTCTACCTCTTTCAAAAATAGCAGGGTTTCCATTAAAACGTGAAGCGAATCTTTACAAAATTTTCACAAAAATGCTAGTAAATGGCTAGTAATTGCCAAACTGAATGCTGTGCACAGAAAAAGAAAAGTAGAATTAATGATGCAGTATCTAGTAGGATTATGCGATAAGGTTGGGAACGACATCAGCTGCAGCTAGACGATCAGTTACATGGGTTTAAAGGCGCTCTAAGTGAATTCACGCGTTTTAGAGTTAGACAATAAAACATTTTTATTAAATACAGCAAACATCTCCTCACTATCTGCTTGCTGCCTGTCTGCTGATCAAACTGTAAAAAAACGCGATCTCTGTAGACAGCCCAGGCTCTACAAACTTCAATATAAACACAGTGGCCAAAACTGCACCACAAATCAAAACAAAGTGTTCCAGCCAATAAACGCCAAGAAGGATTTGGGGGTTGGATTTGGGCGCGTTCATGAAAGCACGGAAGGGAGGGGTTAACTAAGCTCAGTTTGTTTGAAAACACATTTCAAAAATCAACACACAGATTCCCTTAGAACGATTTAATGTTCGCTATGTACAGCTAGACGATCAGTCAAAAACCACCTCAAGCAAGCGTGAATTTAGTTGATTCGGAATTTGGCGTTTCCATCACTTGTTTCTTATGCAGTACTTTAAAATGCGCTTAAATCAGCGTGTTGGAAACCCTATTGACCGGCACCTCTTATAAGTTCATTTTAATACTTTCGCTTTAAATCCGCTTAATTCCAATTTTCAGAACATAGAGAATGCCATAACGATTTTTCCCTCTAAGTGCACGGATAAAGAATTGGATGAACGATGGCGTGGATGCCAAGGTGCAAAAGTTTTTTGCCCGGTTAAAGTAGTTTTACAAAAAAATATATTAGAATATTAATTTTTGAGCCTTTTACCTTTATTCAAAAAAGGACAGTGAGAAATGACTGGAGACTTTTTTTTAGAAGTGGAGATTTTTGCATGTTCTTAAAGGTGCCAAAGAATGCATTGAAATAATATGTTAAATTGTTCTTTGATATTTACATACAAGGTATGTAACTATTAAGTGCAAAAATTATCCAGAAACGTTTTTACATGTCCATTTGCAACCCTAGGCATTCTCCTTTGAATGAAATGGTCTATTTTTGCACTATTTGAAAGGGTCATGAATAATAATGTTGAGCCCTGCTCTGAGGCTCATGCCAATAGTTCACATTAGTAAGCCGACCTTGAGCCTGTATCAGATTTTGAGGAACAACTAACTGTTTGGAGATTGTTTGAAGTTGAACATTTCTGAGTGTAGGATGTTGTGTTTTTTTTAGTATGGACCTGCAAAACGTAACTTTAAAGTCAACAGTAGAACTTCAGCCTAAACGCTGGCATTTAGCATTAATTCATCATGTACAATCATGTAGCACTAACTCAGCAGTCACAACTTTGTTTTTAGCATTTTAACAACTTTTAAATTAATTAAAAGTGTAATTTAATTTTCGAGGGCATAGATCTGATGTCACCATCTGTGTTATGTTGAGATTAGCCTGTTTTCCAGCAGTCTTCTGCGTGGATGAGGTTTGCATAAAAATGAGAAAACTAACATGTTTGAGGCTCACAATAAGTCATTACCATCTACATAGCTCTTTTTATTCATCTACAGACCTGCCAACCTTGGAATTTTTTTTGATTAGCAACTTACTGCAGTGGCGCAGGTCAGGCAAATCAGACCCAAATGAGCAAAATGCAGAAGCGTTAAGTCTCTGTGTTCGCACAGCATCTTCCGAGAGTGAGCTATTATTAGCCAATCGTCAAGATAAGCCAGAATGCGAACATCTCTCTCTCTCAGGGGTTTTAACGCAGCTTCCACTACGTTCGTGAAAACACGGGGAGAGAGACAGCCCGAATGGTAAAACTTTGTACTGATATGCCCTCCCCTCGAACGCAAAGTGGAGAAACGGCCTGTGGCGAGGGAGAATGGACACATGAAAGTTTGCGTCTTTCAGGTCTCAACAAAAGAGGCTGCAACCCAATCTTGGGGGCGAATACATTGGAAAATACTTTTCTGCGTTATCATCCTGAACGGCATTTTTAGAAGTGCACGGTTCAGTACACGCAAATCCAAGATCGTACGTAACCCAATGCTCTTTTTGGGTGCTATGAAGTACGGCTGTAAAACCCTGTCTTCATTTCGGTTGGAGGGACTGTCTCTATCACGTCCTTTGCCAGTAGGACAGCAATCTCCACACGCAGTACATGTGCGTTGGCATCTTTCGCCGTGGTGAAACGAATTCTGAAAATTTGGGGCTGTGCTGGTCGAATTTAATTATGTAACCGATGCAAATCATGTGTAAAAACCAACGGGACGAGCTGGGAAGCTGTTGCCAGGCACCGAATGAGGGGAATTAATGGCACTACTGATGTACCCGCGGTGGGGCAGCCAAGCGGAACGGAAGTGGCCGTCGGTGTGTGTGCAGTAGCAGCACGAACATCAACGGTGTGTGGTGTAAAACTGACCTGTGTCCCCTGAAGGGTTGCATGGTTGTCGGCTGCTTAAACGAAGTACCCAGACTCCCGGAAGCACCCGCTGGCGACGGAGGAAGAGCAGGGTGAACGGGCATGGGCCCGCTCACAGCTCTCACGTTCCTCTGGAGATCTGGAGATAAAAGGGAATGCACTCTCTTTGTGTTTGTGGATGCCTGCTGAAAAGCCGGTGGAACAGAAACAAAACGAAACAAAAAATTGTCAGCACCTCTCGAAGAGTGATCCAGTCCATCTCCAGGTTGCATGTCTCAGAGCCACTTGGACTTCCATTTACCTCAACAAGCGGGCTGACAAGGCTGGGCGGGCTGCTGAAAACGCCCTTGGCGAGAGGCAGACTGAAGAGCTGGCCTTGATGGACCCGGGGGAGCTTTCTTCCTCCGCGGCATGATCTAAGTGATTGCCTCAGTCTGCTTTTGGGCGGCGGAGTACTGTTGGGCGAAGCTCTCCACCGACTTCAAGGTGGACATTGCATGACCGACTGCCTGGGTGGTAATCTTTGTCGCCCTTAGCGGCAAATCAGTGGCCGCCCCGAGATCCGAGAAGGCAGAAGAGTCGTGTCCTCCCTCATCCAGGTCCCTCAAAGCCTTCGCCTGGTGAAACTGCAGCAGTGCAATCGCATGCAGGGCAGAAGCCACCTCTCCACAGGCCTGGTATGCAGCCGCCATGAGACCGGATGGCTGCTTACAAGCCCGTGAAGGAAGGGTCTGCCGGTCCTTCCAAGAGGCAGCGGTGGCCGGACACAGCTGCATTGCGACCCCCCGCTCCACTGTAGGGATCCCGATGTACCCCTTAGTGGCTTCGCCGAAGAGAGAGGTGAGGGATGATGGCTGAAATGGCCACAGACAATTGGAAAACTCCAATGAACGAGTCAGCTCACCATGCACCTCTGGGAAGAAAGGTCCTGGAGACGTGGATTGAGATGCCCGGGCAGCTCCAAAGTACCAGTCGTCGAGGCGAGACTGTCCGGGAGGACGGCTGCCATCTCCGGGTCGAACTCCGGCACCACGACCCGTCCCGAAGGAGGAATGAGGTCTAGATCGACTTCAGAGGCTGACGCCCCCCCAATGCAGTGGCAGATGCAGAAACCAAATGAGAGACAATGGATTTGGTGGACATCGCAGAACACGAGCCCACTGGCACCTCTGCTGGCTGTGGATCAGGGTGCTGAGAGCGGGAGGACGGACCTAATGACTTATTCAGCACGGCCACGGTGATGTGGAGGTCGTCCTTCGAGAGCCTTCCAACCGCACTGTGGCTTTACTTCTCATTAGAGCTGTAATCGGGCCTTAAAAGTTAGGCCCGAAATGTCTGGAGCCCGACAGAATGCAGCCCGAACCCGAACGTACATTTAGATTGACAGCTTTTTAAAAGCCCGAACCCGTTTACAGCCCGACATTATTTAAATGTGCGCACACACACAGCTTTTGTCAAGAATGAGAAATTTACACAGGTTTTAACATTATTTATTCATGACTAATAATCTACACGCCACTTGGAAGTTGAAACAAAGAAATAAAATAAGTCATCTGTAACATTGTAACATCTCATTCTAAATAGGCTTATGCAATACACTATAAATATGCCAATAAAATTATTATTTCTTAACGAATTAAATTAAGATAATACATTCTGAATTAAGATGGGTATTTGGCAATAACGAAATTAAGAGAAAGGCTCCGCGGGATTTGCGTCGGCACTTCTCTCCCTTACTGCCAACATTAGTCTATATCCTCTGTCTAAATTATGTATTTAAGACTCGATTCATATTTAGTTATACATTGAAAAACCTACTCACCAAGATTAGGCTACATGTTTTGATGAGGAAAATTATTAAATCCAATCCACTGTAAATGAATTCAGCGCGATCCTGCGCTACTGATTGAACTTGACCGCTCATTTACCTCACAAAGCCGGATCGCAAACCCGAGCCCGCCCCGAGCCCGTGTAAAATGTTAGAAAGGAAGCCCGAACCCGCCGGGTCCCGTCGGGTTCGGGCAAAGATCTTCAGCTCTACTTCTCATTGCCTTTAAAGTTAAAATTACTGAACCTAAACAAGAGCCTGTTTAAAAATGCTCATTTACAGCAAAACATTGTTAGTCTGTATTGTAACAGTATGCAATTTCAGACACAATGAATGTATTTGTTAAAAACGCAGCGCTTTAGTTGGGCATGCAAACCCTTAAAAAGAAAAACTGGTGTAATACAAATAATATTCACAAGGTAAGATGCTGCCATTAAAGGATCCAGGGATGAAAAGGTAGAGAAGGATGACACAGCAGAGGAAAGAGAGGTAGGAGAGAGAATAAATGAAATGCATCTTACAGAAGGGTGGGTGCAATGCAGGTTTGAAGATGTATATTAAACAAAATGATTAGTAGTATGGTATAGCTGAGTTCAACCTGTTTGCCACAGGTGTTACTGTAACGGGGGCGAGCGAGGTGAAATGAGGTGAGACGTTGAAATTCAGCAACACAGGAGCTTTTCCAGCTAGATGCTGAAGTCCCTGAAAATGAAGAGTGGGCTGCCATCCTCAGGAAGGAAGATGATAGCACATCTAGCTCCTCTTAAAAGTGATCCATCTCTAAAATAAACAAGGTCATTATGGCAAAACATGGATAATGAAGAATACTAATCTGATACACTCTAAAAAACACATTGGGTTGTTTTTGGCCCATGACTAGGTAAGTATTGAACATAACACACTGTCGGGTTAAAATTACCCAATTGCTGGGTTATTCAAACCAATCCAGCGGCGTTTTCTGTCCAATATTACAGCCATGGGTTAAAAACAACACATCATTTTTTTGTGTAAGCAATAGATAGACAGTACAGAATCAGTAGAATCAGACAGAATTAGCAAAAACTGAACACTGAGCTCTACAGAGATGGTAAGGTTATAGGATGATTGCTATCCCTAAGTCCTTATATTTTACATCCCCCCCCCCAAAAAAATAAGATCGGATTAGAGTACAAGGGTCGACAATTTATTATGTTGCACATTATGTTTATTATGTGAACAAAACAAGGCAATTTGTCTCCAGTCACTCGTTACTAGTTATTGAGTGGTCTTGGGTAGTCTATAAACACCAGTAGAGACGATAAGCTGGTGGTCTCTGACTTTCTTCTGCAAGAAGGCCTGTAACTCATTCACGTCCATCTCAGTGACACCAGGCCCGGCAGCCACAAACATTCTCAGCATGGAGTGTATCCTCTCCAAAGTCATGCTCTCCAGGTTAGTCAGCATGGCCTGAATGTAAGCCCAGAACAACTTGGAAAACAAAATAAAAGTTAGCATTAACTTAGGCAAGCAAAGCAATGTTGAAGGACAAGTTGCACTGCTGCATTTACTTGATGCATTATAAAAAGCAAGTTTTATATTTGTAACATCCACAAAGCGATCAGATTTTATTGTGAATAAAGACTATGTGATATTGTGTACATGCAAATATATAAATCACCTGTAGTTTCTCCTCTCTTTGCTCAGACTGTGTTGTAGTATTGGAGTCTCCCTCTTCATCACTGTCTATAAGCATAACGCTTCTGTCAGTTCTCTCTCTGCAGGAACTCGTCTCTTGTATGGTATAGCGCCCACCAGCCTCCTCTCGAAGGATGCCCTGCTGCTGCCAAAACGCCAGCTTCCTGCGCACCATCTCTTGCGGCATGCCGAGAACGCCATTCAGCTCTTCCAAGGTCCATGTGCCTAACAAGGAGTAGTAAATATTAAGGCACACAAAACCATACAATACACAACACTGCAACTTTAATTCCATAAGGAATGGTTCTCAAAGCACTTTTAAACACCAGTTCAAACAAACTTAGTATCCACACCTTTGTCCTGGAAATGTAGAATGATGGCAGCATGGATAGGAGACACAGTAAGGTTTGAGATGGTTCTGTCCTCGAGCTCCACGTCCAACGTAACAGAGCCCAGATGAGGCTTCCATCTCAGAGTCCTCATGGCCTACACAAAGAGGAGAAAAATATTTTCAAAATATGCGCCCGACCAAAGAAGAGGGCTTGCTGGGATAGTTGCTAGGGTACTGCTAGGTGGCGTTAGGGTGTTCTGGGTGTTTGCTGAAATGGTTGCTTATTGGCCCACTACTGACTCTGCATAATGTTGTGGTCCCAAGATATGATAACCCCTTCCAGTGCAAATCTATGGGAATTTCATTATCAGTTTTAGAAATTGCAATAGCTGGAGACAAATGTTGTTTGTAAAAGATTTTCCCGAATTTTCGAAAAGAACCGCCCCTCCACTTTAAAAAAAAATGCACATGTGCAACATTCTACCCTCCTCCCCAGAGGGAACACCTATTAAACGTGTGCACGAGAGAGAGCATGCACAAGCCTCTCCTCTTCGCTCTGTTTACAAGTTGCTGCCGGCATGGCTCATACATTGAGATGTTTACCGTGTCTGCGTGGTTCGTGACTTGGCCCAGAGCTAGCATCGCTAATCATAGCTTACATCAACTTTTACTAGCAGTGATTTTAAATGGATTTCTCCAAATAGCATGAAAAACTTTACCTGTCAAGTAGAAACTTTGCAACTGAGGCATCAGTGGGAAGCCAAACCTGTGCTTTTAGCGCATGCCTGTGGGTATAATATTTCCCAAAAACACTCTGGTCTTGTTTCTTTCTTCAGAGGCATTTCTTTTCTTGTCATGCAATTCGTAGACACTTTAACTCTTGCGAACCTTGGACATTTTGAAAAAACACGGTGAGAACGCGAGCTTCAATGAATGGCTGAAGCCGTAGCCCACCATACACATACACCTCAAAGTGCGCATGTGCAGAAAGCGAACCTAGGGACGAGCATGTACGATGGCCTTACGTCAACATATCATCAGAATGATTTACAACTGGGATGTTTATCATTCTTGATGATCCAACCGGAAAAAGAAAATCTTCCGCTATACCTTTAAGTAGGTATGTAGGCAAGTATGACCCAATTTGCGTCATTCGCATTGTCTTCGCATTGACTTTGTATGTAATCCTCTCGTGCAAAACGTTGAATTTACCAGGTTTTCACAGTACAGGGCAGATGGCAGACAGTATGTATGGCATTCTGTGGGTGAGCAGTTTGTTGATGTCACTGTTGTGGATCGAGTGGCCCATGCTGGCGATGGGATTATGGCATGGGCAGGCGTATGTTATGGATAAGAACGCAGGGGCATTTTATTGAGATACCGGGACAGGATCCTGAGGCATACTGTTGTGCCATTCATCATTCATTCAACATTCCACAGACCACAATCAACAACCTGACCAACTCTATGTGAAGGAGATGTGTTGCACTGCGTGAGGCAAATGGTTTCGGACCCACAGGACCAACTAAACATTTAAGAGTGGCCTTTTATGGTGGCCAGCCTAAGGCACACCCGTGCAATAATCATCCTGCCTAATCAGCATCCTGATATGCCACACCTGTGAGGTAGATGGATTATGTCGGCAAAGGAGAATGCTCACTAACACAATTTTTAAAATTTTTTGAGAGAAATAGGCCTTTTGTGATGACAGTAAAAGATTTTTGAGGTTTATAATTTTGTTCAGTGTAGATTACCTTGAGTTTTTCAAAGCGGTGCGTATAGTCCTCCATAGCTTTGGATACAACTGCAGGCAACTCCATCTTTTCCTCCTTTAGCTGGGGCCAGAACTCAGAAGAGAGGATCATTGCAGATAATGGCAACGTAGGCTGTTCCTCTGCGGGGAGACGGCCCTCCTCCTCACGGATATTACCGTTGATCCGCCGAGAGTCTGCTACATCCTGCAGAGAGATCCAGTCAATATCAATAGAGTATTTAATGGAATTAAAATGTATTTGAGATTGCCTGGCATGTTAATATTTGGACCAGAGCTGCACAAAAAAAAGGCTCACCTTAAGCATCACCTCACAATAATGCATGTGAGATTCACCAAACCTCAGTTTTAGCAGCTCAACGTTACGGATCTCCCTAAAAAAACAAAAACACGGATGAAATATTCCAAGTGTGGGTACTAAACAGAGAATAAGCAGACAGCACCTTTCGGTTTCATTTGCTTTAAAGAAATGTTCACAACAGCCTTAAAAGTAAAGTAGCGAAGAATCTTTAGAGGTCTTTAAAGGAACATGCCCATATTTTGGGAATTTAGCTTATTCACCATATTCCCCAGAGTAAGATAAGTCCATACATACCTTTCTCATCTCCATGCATGCTGTAACTCTGTTTTACGCAGCCCCCACTAGCTTAGCTTAGCACAAAGACTGGAAGTGAATGGCTCCAGCTAGCATACTGCTCCCAATAAGTGACAAAATAATGTGAACATTTTCCTATTTATATGTTGTGATTTAAATAGTCACACTGTATACAACTAACAAGGTCATAAGACACAGCCATCTTTTAACAGTATATAAACTGGGAACTATATTCTCAGAAGGCGAAGCACTACTACTTGGGTGAAGTGATTTGCTCGCAGCAAAACTGGCTGTGTCTCATATGACCTTTTTATTTGTATTAGGTTGAGACTAAACAAATCACAACATATAAATAGAAAAATGTTGGCGTTATTTTGTCACTTATTGGGAGCAGTATGCTAGCTGGAGCCATTCACTTCCAGTCTTTGTGCTAAGCTAAGCTAGGTGGGGCTGCGTCAGACAGAATTATAGCATGCATGGAGATGAGAAAGGTATGCATGGACTTATCTAACTCTGGGGGATACGGTGAATAAGCTTAATTCCCAAAATGTGGGCTTGTTCTTTTAAAAACTAAATTATGACACTTGTTACATGGTTATTGGGTAAATCTGTCTATATTGGAAGCATCTGCGGGTGACAGTTCACAAACCAGGCTATAGTTTTCTACTTGGTGTCAGATTATATACATCAGGCTATGAATTTAAAGTGCTAACAGAATAATCTCCATTGGCAGAGGCAATTTTATTACAGCAGTTTCACATACTGTACAATTTTTACTACTCATTGCGTTAGCAGAGCAAAAGGTTTAGGGTTCGATCTCAGAAAACACACACAATGATCAAATGTATACCTTGTAATCCACTGTAAATCTGTTTAGATTATGCATAAATGTACATGTACAAAAGTTACTAAGGGAACTTGTGTATCTTATTATTGTACATGTAAGAATATCAGGTTACCTGGCTGTGTTGTAGTTGAGCTGATGCAGAAGTCGGTCTGCCAGAACTGTCTTATATTCGTTAATAAAAATCTCTTTACTACCATAAATGCTGACCAGCAGACTGATGATATCAGAAGAGCGGCGTTTAGAGCCAGTTTTATCTACAGAGAGATAAATAATGTGGACAACCTGTTATAACTCACACCAGAGAACACACATGAGAAAATGTATGAAACATTATATATATATATATTTATTTCTTATATTGTGATTTATTTCATTTACTTGCCAAATCCAAAGTTTAAAGAAATTTTGAAGTCCCAAGGTTATTATTTAAAAACTGTGTGTTATTGGTTACCACAAACCTGTGAGTGCATCAGTAGGATCTGGAGTCCAATCTTCTGGATCGCTCGCTTCATCTTCACTGTCCTGCGTCTCCAAAGTAACAGGGTCAGCACGGGAAAGCTCATTGGCCAGATCGCTACATCCCTCTGCATCACCCGTCAGACTGCCGACTATCTGACGCACAGTGTCCTCACGCGTTCTTAATTACAGCATTACAACAAAAATGAATCATACCAGTGACGAAATATGCAGACAAATTCTAGAACAGCACCATGTTGCTCCAGCTGGGCGTACACTTGGGCGTAAGATCTAAATTGTACGTAAAATGCGTCCCACATTTTTATACCTGTTCCAACTAGGCGTAGTGCATTTCTGAGATTTACGTCTGGTCAATAGGCGTAAAGTATAAAGGCTTAACTTGTTTCTATGGCAAAAAAAGAAGTAATTAAATTGACAAGACATTAGTGCGTCTAATGCATAGGATACGCAAGCAGTGGGCTTTCATGCATGCACACCAATAAAATTCTTATATACAAAGACCTTCAAAGTTTCGTTCAATTTCCTTTAAATTCAGAACTGTTAAAATTAAGTAAACCCTTTTGTGCAAACGGTAAGTTAATGTGCAGGTTGTGTTTGATGGTATCTGCATGTGACACACGCATCTCGAGGGAAAGCGCACTGCTTGAGGAAAGCTCTTATTTGCCATCTATTAGGTGGTGGCAGTAAATGTAAATTTGTAACCATAGTAACGTGAATGCCTTCTCAACTTTCACTGCGGTTAAAGGCGGGGTGCATGATTTTTGAAAAACACTTTGGAGTCAATTTCAAACATACCCGGGTATTTCACATAACCAGCTTTCTGGAATACCCCACTGGTCGTAGTTTCAGATGGTGCAACAGGCATAAATATTTTTCACAAAGCCGGAGGGCTTACACCCACATTTTTTACGTCCAGCTGGTGCAACCAGCCCCAGACATCTAGTTAAGCTCTAGACATTTTAGATCCCAGCAAAGAGCAAACTAACCTGAGATACTTGCGAATGGGTTGGCAGGCAACTTGCAAGATGACCATGGAGGGGTCAAGCTCTCTTAGAGCTTTGATGGCTGAGATGTAAACAGTGATGATGTCAGATGTATGGACTCCTGGAAGATGGAAAGACAACGATTAGAACCAAGGGACAAAGATTAGGTTGGTTAGCATGGTAAAGCTAACCCTGCTAAGACCCAAAAGACAGTTCCTCCATAGACAGTTATTTAAAATAAGCTGTGTATTCTGAAAAAATAACATGTATACAATATGCTTAATATAAATCAAATTCATTATGCTATGGCAGATGTTTGCAAGAGACTTCTGGAGGACTGCAATTTACATAACAGATCAAAATACTAGGTGTTCTTGGAATATTGTGACAGGAAAAAAGTGAAAACACTGACCTGGATGTAGCAGTCGAGTCTCAAAGGCTGATTTTAGGGAGGAAAGGAGCTGCTGCCTCTGATTGGTTCGTTCCAAACAAAATTTAAGATCCTCAATGGCAGGAATAGACTCTGGAAAATCTGCAATGAACCAGAAATATTTTTATAAAAACACCTAGTTAAGAATACTTCCTGTATTGCACACAAATTGAGTCTCACCTCGTATGATGCTAAACAGCTCCTCTATCCTCATGTTAACATAAATGCGGCAGAAAAACTGCTGCATGTGACAGTGCCAGCGGTGGAGAAGAGCGTTGGCTGGCTGACCCGTCTTTTCATCAGTGAGTGTGGCATTGCTGCCCACCTCCTTCTCTTTACTGGGAAACACCCTGCTTAGCCAGCCCAGAACTCGCCCCAGCCACTGTATACCAAGGGAGGATTTTGTAAGTGCTTTCGATAAGCATCGGTTGCAAAGATTTAAGCTCACTACAAAGACAAATGTAGCAAAGTTCTTCAGTTGCTGCAATTTAAAATGTGTCAGACTGCAATTTAGTATTTGTTTTACTAAGAAATAACCAATAGTGTGCAATATAACTAGAAATATGTATAAAGAAAGTATTGCCATAAATTCTTATTTAACATTGACTTTAAATTGCTGGGTAAATAAATGAAAGGTTTGTACATCGTTGAAGTCTGAGAGAAAAGAGCTTTCGTATTCGCCCCTGCAGCGCTCCTCCATCCTCTGCTCTATCCGTTTATGCAGAATGCTGGTTACGGCCTCTGAGCTCACACGCTCCAGTAGCTGCAGTCGGGAGCTAAAACAAAAATGACAGTTCGTTTTGGAATATTGTAAATATTTTTATGTTATGAATATTTTTACAAATGACTTAACTGTGAGCTTAATTTTTCATATCTGCCCTCGTAATCTTTAAAGGTCCCGTTTTTCCTGATCCCATTTTTTAAATATTAATTAGTGTGTAATGTTGCTGTTAGTGCAAAAGTAATAACTGCAAAATTAAAAAGCTCATAGTTTAATGCCAAGCAATATATTTTCTTTAATAGAATGTCCCTTTCAAAGCCTACAGCGAATGTCCAGTTTGGACTACAGCCCTTTACTTCCCGGTGAATGACGTCAATATTAGAGTTTTTGACTAAACACCGCCCACAGGAATACGTCAGTCGCCAGCTAAGCTCAAACGGCTCTGACTAAGCTAAGCTGCTGTCGAATCACAACACACTAAACAACCTACACAATCAGAACTTGTTACGTATTTCTTAAGGAGGGACTTCATTGAACAAGGAAGACATCAGCTTGTTTTTAGGACAGTGAAAACAGCGCTATAGAGATAAGTAAATTGTGTGAAAAATACTCAGTTTTTTTTACACACAAAACTTGAACACATGTTATATTGCGCATCGTAAACACAATCAAAGCTTCAAAAACACAGGAAAAACAAGACCTTTAATCAAAAACGCAAATCTCCTCCCCTTCTCGAAATGAGGGGTCATATATGGTAACCAACGAAGATATAGGGGACGAACTGAGCTTGTAACAAGTGTGTGGTGAGATCGTAACAAGGGCGTGGTGAAGTATTTTTATTGACCAAACAGCTGTAGTATCACCAGTAGGGTGCTCTTTTTCCACTCACAGTATGTGGCTGAGTTCTTGAAGCTTCTGCAGGGCTTCCTGACACCAACACAGCTGAGGGAGGGAATCACAGCCTGGGCACAACCCACCTAAATTAGGTTCACCCGTGCCTTCTTCAGCCTCCACAGCTTCCCCCGTCTGACTCATGTGGACAGAGAATGTGCGCCTGTAAAACTCCAACACCCGTTCCTGCAGCACAGGAGGAGGAGAGAACAGGAGGATTGCGCGAATGACAGAGAACGCTCTCTCAGTCAGACCTCGGGCCCCTGGACCACACATACCTCCATGGCCCTCATCCTGCCATGAGCCCAATCTCTCCAGACCACCTTGCAAAAGGGAGAAAGGGGAGAGAATGATTGACACAATAGAGCACAAAATCACTGAAAAGGACAGGAATCCCCCCAAATCAAAAGAAACAAGAAATTATCATTATTATTATTATAAAGAAGTCTTTTTTAGGTTTGCATGTGACAAATAAGCCCCCTCATTTTAGGATGAAACATAATACGTTTCAAAGTCTACATAAAGAGCTTTGATACAATGCAGGGTGTGCCTTACCAAGGAAAAGATTCAGCTGTTGTAGAAGTTTTTTGAAGGCCTCCAGTAAAGCCGTTACCCTGTCTCTCTCATCTAATTCACTATCTGGCTGATTGAGTGCAGTCCAGAACTCTGGAGCAACAGCTGTGGTCAGGCGCACTTGTAGGGTCTCCAGCAGCCAACCCTCCACATACTGACTCAGTCCATGCTCACACAGCAGGGCCAAAGCACCAGAGAGAACCTCATCATTTGAGGCATCCAGTGGCACAGGAGACAGCTAATATGTACATGCAATTGTGGGGTTAGCTCATTACATTGTGTTGAAGAACAAAAAATAGAGCATTATTCAAATTTACCATACCGTTTAAAGATTTTAAAAACAAGGTAGCTGGTTTGTGGCTGGTCGGTGGTGGTTTACCTGCTTTACAAACATTATCGAGCAGCTCATAGGTAACCAGCTGTGTTCACGTCAGGACCATGTAAAAACCACTTCTACAGATTTTGGTTATACGGTGGTTTAGTATAATTTGGTAATACTATGATGTTTTGGCAGTCCTACTGATTATTACCATGGTATTTTCATGGTACGCTAAATCACTTCAAAGAATACCTGGATTTGTAATATTTGTGTTCGTGCACTTATTATCAGAAGCTGACTTCAGTTATTTAGCGGGGCTTTCATTACTCATTTCAACCTGCATCTGTTGAACTTTTGAACGGCATTGTTGTAACACTTACTAGTACAGATGTTACTGTGTCCCAAGCTTCTGTCAGTCCCTGCGACATGGACATCGACTGCACCTCATTCATTCCAGCAGCTCAGGTTGTGAACAATAACCTTGAATGTTGAAATAGAAATTGAAATAGAACTACTATACGTGCATACTCGTCATACTCTGCAAGTGTTTATTCCAAACAAAACATAACTGCAACCAATCGAAACATTTATTGCGCATGAGAATAGATAGCGCTCTTCTTCAAACGACAGTCGCGCATTAATGACGTATTTGCTACCGGATGTTGATTTTGTACGTCAAAGATAGCAGCAAAGCGTTATCGTTATAAAATTGGCAAAATATTTTATACATAAATAAAGTTTATTTTAATTCTCTCATTTGTTTGTTGTTTTCAGAAATATATAAAAACATTTCTCAAAAGCCTAGATTAATTATGGATGGCAAAATTCCAGGGAACTTTTTGTTCTTCTGATAACATACGACTTATTGTAGAAGATATTTTTCCATCAACTCATTATAGTTATTATTGTAAGTTATTTTTACTTTAATTACTTATCTATTTATTTATTTATTATGTATTTATTGTTCGTTTTCTTTTTTTAATTAATTATAATTTAATCGGATTTGGTTCTAATGTCTTGTGCCTTTTATGGCATTTTGTGTAGTAATTAAAAATATATTTTCAATAAAATGGGCCGTGCATAATTTAATAATTTGATAGTACATTTTTGAAACTGAAAGTGTGATTACTATGCTGGCAAAACACCTTTTTCATTTATGATTTTTATTTGAATATGTTCTCTTTTTCAGATTATATCTTTATTGTACAGTAGAACGTTCAAAATATAAATGTTACATTTTAAATGCAAATAAAAGTCTATTAACGGAAACTGTCGTGGAGACGCGTCTTGGGTGTTCCCATGGAAACAGGAGGGAGACTTGAGTGAGCTGCTTCTGGAATGTTTTCTAAATAAAGATACTCCCCCTGTAGGATCGACGTATTTAACGTCTGCCAAATTGTGTTTTTACTCTAGTAAACGTTTGGTTCTGAAGGTACAAGAAGCCACCCTTATTTTCTGCCAAGCTGTATGAAAGACTTTGTAGCTGGTCTTTGAGCTAGCGAGCTAGCCTGCTAATCAGAATGACCCAGCAAGGAGCTGCGCTGCAAACTTACAACAATGAACTTGTCAAGTGTAAGTAGCTATCGAAGCGTGTTTATCATTTTGCTGTAAGGAGTATTGCTTTTCGTTTTGATGTAGTCTTAATGAGGCAGGAACTTTAAGAGCACTGCTAGCTAGTCTCAGCTGTAGTACAACAGGTGGTTTGCAATCAGAAGGCTGGAAAGACTGTACAGTGCTGATACATACAAATTCGTTATTTAGAAATGGAATGTTTTGTTTTGGGCAAGTGACTGCCACACTTGAAGTGCAAATTATATTTCAAGATGTCCCCTTCTGTCATCTCATTGCCTTAAAGTTGTACGTTTTACAGGTTAACGTTACAGGTATGACACGAGACAGTATGAGTGGGATAGTCTCCATTGATGCTTTTTATTATGGCTCAAAAATAATGCTTCTGTAATGTCATTGCATTCGGTGAGAAATTCAATTATTATGGATCTGTAAACAAAATATGCTGGAAACTTAAGGTTTCTTACCCATTTTGGCAGGTACCTTTACCCAACTTCTCTCAATCAGTATAATATTCAGTAGTAGTTATCAATTTAATTTACTACAAATTATTCAATTTTCTTTTATAATTTAACTGTTTTCAACTTTTAAAAAAAACGTGCATTTCTTTTTGTAAAATGTTCCGAAAGAAAAGTGCACATTTTCATTAAAATAAATACGGTACCACTTTATTTGATATTTTGTGGTGAAATACAAAGACATTTTACAAACTATTTTGTTATCTTTCTACCCAGAAGCCGCAAAATAATTTCATATAATTTCAGATGTATATAGTTTGTTGCCATCATTCAGTGTCACTGTTTGTTATTAATATTTCACAAAAAGTTAATTTTTTATGGGTTATTAATTAAAACATGTTTACCTTTCAGATTTTTTTCTACTTTTAAGGAAGAAAGGTTTGGTTTTATGCAGTCGGCCCATATTAAATCAATCACCATCTCAGCTTTGTTCATAAAGGTTTTTTATCTGTTGTTGGTGACTTAAAACTTTCACGTACATTTTAATCTAACAATGTATTTCATGCCCTTAAAATATTATTTCCAGGCTATGATACACTTCTAGTATGTGATATCTCAACAAAGCTGGTCACATGCAGCCTTATATGATTTTAGTATTTGGTTGCAAACCCTACTGAAAAATCCAGCTAAGATCAGCATAAGCTGGTTTTAGCTGGTCTCCCAGCTTGGTTTTAGCTGGTTTTGCTGGTGTAGCAAGCTGGTATATCTGAACTTAGCTGGTCAGACTGAAAGACCAGCTTGGCCAGGCTGGGATGACCAGCTTAAAAGACCAGGTCTTTGCTGGATTTTTCAGTAGGGAATATTACACAAATTATGAACATAAACTGAAATTAAGTGCAGCACCACTTGATCCATGCATCTTACATTGATTTAATTTAATATTTAATATACAAATATGTGTGTCTTACCATCAAGACCTTTTGTGTGCCTTCATTGGAATTCACATAAAATGTTATAGCACCACAATTGCATGATTCAGCAAGATGAACTGCTGAATAAGCCCTCATCTGCTATATTTAAACACACTCCCACTCAACTATCACAACATGAATGTAAAGACCCGTAAAAACACCCGTAGAATAAAAACACTAAAGAGATATTTTATACACATACCTAGTCTTTTAATTTCGAAGAAGAAATAAATACTCCCCTTTATATTTTTTAGGTATAGAGGAACTGGGTTCTAAACGAGAAGAGCTGAACAGGTTGATCCAGCAGGAAGAGGCAGAGAAGGCTCGACTGCAGCACGACATCCGCGTGCTGACGGAGAAACTGAGTCGCGTGAACGAGAGCCTTGCACGCCGTCTCAGTGCTCGCGCTGACTTTGACCGCACCATCGCAGAGACGGAGGCTGCGTACATGAAGGTAATGAACCTAAAAAGAGTCCCTTGAACTCAGATGCAAAACCCTTTAAGTGTGTCTGGCATGTTCTTTTTGTAAATTAGAATTTTTATAAGTTAAGGTTCAGTATTGGCATTCAAACATTTGTAGTCAGCAATTCAAACGCCATAATTTCACAAATGTAATTTCACTGGTATTTAACTAATTTTGCTGCAACATCTTCGGTGGAGACTACAGTGCATAAGTTTCCATGCACTTTTTAATGTTATATTAAAAAAATTAATAATGTTCCTTTCTGCATTTCTTTCAGATTCTTGAAAGCTCTCAGACACTTTTAAGCGTTCTGAAGAAGGAGACAGGAAATCTAACTAAAGCCACTGAACCCAGAATTGGGAAAGATCATTGAATACGTCTAAATGTCCTTCCATTCCTCAGCATTTCTTTATCAGCCTTTTTTATTCCTGTCAGGACGCCCTGTATGTGAAGTGTATATATTTGTAATAATGTTTTGATATGGATTTAGTGTTTTAATATAATATGTTTATTTCAGTGTAATGTTTTAATAAAGATAAATGTATCATAGTGAATTTGTCTTATTCAGGGTTCCCACAAGTCCTTAAAATTCTTATAAGTTTTATGGCCCTTGTAAGTTTTTGAAAGTAAACATTCATAGACACAGGTCCTTGAAAGTGCTTTAATTTATTTTGGTTTTCTGGGAAAAATTCCATATTATTCCTTCCGGTCCATTAATTTGTTATTTTGCTAACCCTCCGTGGCTTATGCTAGGTTGCGTGATGTACGTTTGGTATGCGCATTATGTTAAAGGCCCACTGAAGTGCCTTGGAACGTGGAGCATTATTTAATGTGATCACATCATTTTAACTGAAACAGAAATCAGAACAAAACTATCGAGAAGACCCTCCCCACTTTCTTTAAGAAACCAATAGCGTTTATGCCACAGTGCAATATGTATTTGCGTTGCAGTGGCTCATTTTTACATGTATTAACAAGAGTCTCGACTAAGGAAGGGCGCATGTGATTTCATGCGGAGATTCTATAAAACGTAGGAAGTGGGACACTTCAGAGTGTAGAGAGCATTTGATTGGACAAGAAATTTGACGAGAGGCTGAAGTGTATGATAAATTCCGGACTTTTTTAGCAAATGTGCCAAACTGTTCATTTTAAATACTTATATCTTCTGAATGCAGATTTTGTGAACGTTATGGGCTATACTAAAAAGATTTTTGCATAGTTGTGTTTGACACATGAAATCTGTAACGATGTATCTTACAAAGTAACACAATTTCTCTCACTTGAAATGTGTCCCCACATGAAGTCCTTGAATTTGAGGGTATTGGACTTGGAAAGTCCCCGAATTTGAAGTTAACCAAGGTTTTGGGAACCATGCTTATTAGTGGGGTGATTTTTTTTTTTTTTTTTTGTGATAAAACATGACTGTGCCATATCCTTCATCTGTTTATTGAACATTTCCTTGTGTTTCTGATATTTTTCCTGATCAGAAACAAATAGTACATTTAATATTCTGTTGACAGAAAGAAAAATATTGACATACAGTACAATAACTTATCACAAGAGTAATGAACAGCTGGATGCTTGGCTGCAGTTAGAAAAACTAAACATGTAATTGCATGTTCTTTTGTAAGACAACAGCAATGGTTTCCAACCCTCTGAGCCTATGGTATACATCCCTCGTTAATATTTAATGTTTGCTAAAAACATCTGGATGATCTGTTGTATATTAGATTGACAAACTGTGGTACCACAACAAGACTTGCTAAAATGTTCCTTATATAATGTCTTATCTATGGAAAGTCACTGGTTCATAGGCTTTGTTCAGACTGGCAGTAAAAATCGAATTTGTTTTTAGGTTTGTGACTCATATCCATTTAATTGTTACTGTTATATAAATAGCATGAACACAAAACTTAATTTAACAATACCACTTCTTCCAAATTGTCGGATGAGGTCAAAAAGAATTGTATGTGACACAAACAATGCACAGGTATGCCTACAAGTTCGAATGTACACATTTTTTGCAAACATGGATTTTATGAAGTGGAAATTGAATGAGCAAACTATTGATTTCAGCACATAATGTGTATAAAATAACACAGTAATGCCTCAGGACTCACAGCCAAATGTCAATATGACAATCAACACATTTCCTGTTTTCTGTCCTCTCTTCCACAAATACAGATGCTTTTATATTTGAGGAGCTCAGATGCAAAAGCTGCTAAACGCCAACTCTGTCGAAAATGAGATAATGATAATAACTGAATGCTCTTGGCATGTATTATATATTCATCAAATACTTTCGCTTCAAATCAACTAACTCCTCAGGCCTTTGTTGGCAAAATCGATTTAAGCAAAGTCGTCTAAGTGCATGGAAACTAATTGAATGAACATCAACCATGATGACACTCAAACTTGTGTCCCTTGTGAGTACTTGAATAACACGAATGTGGCAGGGACATTTTCTTTATTTTACCTTTTGACATTCATCATTTGCAACATTTCTAGTTGCATCTTTAGTGATTTTGTTTACTATGTCTTGTCTGAAGAAATTGATTTTCTGCGGAGAGTGGAGATTTTTGCATGCACTTAAGAGGGTTTTGCAGCAAAAGAAAGTCAAATTTATTAAATACCAATGAAATTACTAAACTGACATTTGTGGGGGAAAATGGCATTTTCATTACTAATAACCTTTTCATTGCCATTAAAGTGAAATTGCAAAACCTCAACAAAAGAGCCTGATAAAAATGCTCATTTACAAGTAAACGTCAGAGGGTTTTGCATCTGAACTCCTTAATTATTGGCATCGTGTTGATGCTTATGTCGTTACTATGGCAACCACTGTTAATATACCAGATACTGACTACACGGTATTACCAAACAGCGCTGGACAGCAGTGTGGACCTTCGGTTGGTCATACAAATGTGCAGTGTGAACAAAGACTACTACGCATATCTATTTGTTTCAAGTCTGAGTTTTGGTACCACCAGGGACAGTTTTTAATTGCTAGACATTACTGATAAAAATCTAATAGAAAACCTAACAGTTTGTGATGATGAATACAATTTACAACAGACTACAATTATTTTAACCAAGACAGAAGCTTACAGCTGTCAAACTTGACTCTTTAAGGTGCAAAATAAAGCAAAAAGAGTTCAAATGAATGAATACAAAAGTACAGGACATAGATGTAAGATGTCCTCATGTAACTTCATGGTACACGTATAATTAAAAAATAAGTTCCCGGAGCACCTTGGTGCCATTGTCGATTTCAGTTGTTTGACTAAACATGAAAAGTGATGAATGACATAAACGAGGCAAACCTCATCATAGAGCGTACAAACTGTACATGAATACTGGTCAGAGAGACTGTCGGAAACAAGTCAGCAGATTCAGCAAAGCCAGCTAATAGACATGATACACATGAGTATGTTGGCATTGTGTTTACATAGTCAGATCTGCTTTTCACACACACGACTCATGCATACAGCGTGCCCTTTCACAACAAAACATAATATACCCTTTATGTCTAAAATGGTCTACTCCCATTGTGTACTGCAATAACAAAGACAAACAATTATAAATTAAGTACATGATTACTGACAAATTGCTCTAGTTGGTTACACCAACCCTAAACAGATCAATTGCATGAAGTGTAAATCTCACGAAAACCTGTCAAGAATATTACAGTAAACGAAATGTACCCGCGATAACGCTAGCTTAAGTCAATTAGCATCTTGTTAGCATTTCTGCTGTATAATGTAGTTTTTCGGTCTATGCATCAGAAATTTCTATCGTCTTGAAGAAAACGCATACAGTATATAGAAGCTAACGTACATGAATGAAGGTGGATGAGTCAGTTTAAGAGCTTTGTCAATAAAAACCTACACATGCACATACAAAAAGAGTCACAAAGAACAATGATCGTGGCACCCTTCAACAGTCATACATACAAATGTCTCTTTCATTTATTTTTTTATGCACTATTGTCCTCTTTGTGGTTTCACATTAGACACCCTTTTGTTTTTCAAGAAGGTCAGCTTTCCATCTTTTGTGAATTTGGTCACTTTTATGAGGTGAGGATTACATACATATAGCGCAAGAACATGACGTAAGAGTGGAATTCAATGGCTGAATGGCTATTCAAGCTATATGAACAGAGTCCATCACAATCAGTGGCAATAGATAGTGAATGGCAGATCTGTCATGTAGGATGTAGACAGTCCTGCTGTTGGTGCCATACGGATACAGTATACGGAATGTATGTTTACATGCTGGTTTGTACTGGTCCTGTTGTACAGGAAGTCTTGTTGCTTTGTATCCAGGCTGGTGAATACAGGCAGTGGTTGGTCCCATATCTCCCAGACGTCTAGAAGGCTTAGAAGTAGAGGGCTGGTTCACTGCTGAAGTCTGACAGTGAGGAGCTGTCAGCAGGTGTCAGCTAGGAAAGAAAAAAACCATTAACCAACAGGACAGACATTTTATTTGTACTGGAGTATTAATATGTGACAGTGAACAAAATTATGATTTTTTTTTTAGACAAAACTCATTGCACAGTTATACAGACACATTTTAGCTCATATATTGTGGCTTGTTTAGAGATGTTTGAGAGATGCTAATAAATATTGAACAATTTCTGCCTGGCAGACAACATACATTTTATAGACAATGGACAAAAAGGGATACTCGTGTCCAGTGAAAAAATATATCATATATGTGGACATGGGCTTTTTGACTTTGGTCAGTAAAAGCAACCACCTGGAACGCCCTATTCTTATGTAGCCGACCTTTAAGCAAGCTTAAAGAGATAGTTTACCAAAAAATCTAAGTTCTGTCATCATTTTCTCGACCTCATGTTGTAAATGGTTACAATCAGCTGTGTGCCTCCCATCATTTATCAAAATATCTTCATTTGTGTTCAGCAGAAAAAAAGAAATTCATACACGTTTAGAACAACATGAGGATAAGAAAATGATGAAAGAACTGTCCATCAACATACGCCTTATTCAGTCCGCTGCCATGTTGATTCCAAACTGAGGCTGTGAGGGATGGGCGTCCAGATCATGGGTTTTAAACCTTTTGTTTTGTATCAGGATGCTGGTCATTCAGCCATCAAAACACAAAAATACTTTGCTTTACAAATTTCCAAGAACCTTAGGAAATGTGGATTGTTAAAATTAGAATGAACATATGACCTAATTTGAGATGAGAACAGTGCATTGTGGACATAATATCTGTTTTGTATAATCAGTAATTTCTAATGTTGTAAGCATAAATACTTTTCTTCAAAAAGTAGGCCTATGCATCTCCAGTTTGTATAGAACATAAGAGTATGTCCCATGTATTTTTTCCTTTATGTTTTTTCAAGACATGAACATTGTCTTAATAACGTGGTAACTTTATAACAAGATATTTACGTGATAGTTCGTTGTGCAAGTATTGTTAAATATTGGGTAAAACCCCATATGAACCCCCAAAGTATCTCTTAACCCCAAATAAAACTAAGTCCTAATTTTTAATTTTAAAGAAATTAGTCTTTTAACTTAAATCTGCTCAAACACGCAGATGTGTTTTAGTTCCAAGAGAGGTCACACTAAACACTGATGATGCCTAAAGAAGACATTTAGTCCTGAAAATTTTATTTTTTGTACATATTTCCTGTATTTTCTGTTTGTATCTTAATAAAGTAGATTGAAAAATAACTATGTATGGACATTAAAACGTATATTCTTATAGTTTACCATGACATCCTTTGTAGATTGTGAATTATCTTGCCCT